>NC_134357.1:115386476-115678976 GCF_048569485.1 Anomaloglossus baeobatrachus
GACCAGTGATGCAACAACCTTGAGAAAGGCTCTATGCCGAAACGTTGGTGCTGTTGCTTTGGTTAGGTTCCTTTTGCAGTGTATCAATAAATTCACTTTTGCATAATTCCCCCCTTGTCTTCAATTTGAGTGCTGGGATTCTCTTTACTATATGATTCTTTATCCCATTAGCACCTCCAGTATATGTGGTGAAGCCTGTAATTTCTATAAGTTGAATTTCCAGTGACACATAATTTTGATCTCTAGGTTGGTCACTCATAGGGAACACAGAAACTCTCAGCCAAACTGAGCATTCCTGTGTATGGGGAGAAGGGGGTCAGATAAGATAGCATTGTGCTGAACGATCACATGGCCAACAGTTATGTAATATGTATGTGGGTGTTTATGTTGCAGGCGGGGGCCGCTGCCGCTTCTGGGGCTGCTCGGATCCGGGTTCGCTGCTGCGGCTCGAGCGGCCATCCGTCCTCACAACCGTTGGAAGGGGATATTTACAGGGGATTGATGTGTCGATGACGCCACCCATGGGTTGCGGTGAGGGATTGTGACACCGTCGCTGCCTGGTGATGGGGCCCCGGGGCTGATGGAGCGGGGCAGCAAGATGGGATCCCCTCTACGAGTAGGGGAAACGTAGTCCCGGGGCCCTGGTACACGGGAGTGATAGCTGCTGGAGGTGGCGTGCTGGTTTGGATCGGGGGTCAATGATGTACTCACTGTTCAAAGAGTGTCACACAAGTCCAGTGGTAAACCAAGTTGCCAGTGACCGGTCGCCTTTGGTGGGTCCCTTCCTCCTGCACTCAGTGTCTGTGTCCTCTGTGGGACAACTCCGCATGGAACGGGGAAGTCCACTTCCGGTACTGTGTATGTTTGGGAACTGTGGCCTGCGAAATCTGACTTGGGATCTCTGTGTGTTCTGACGGGCACCCTATCCCCCACGTTGGGCTTCCGTTTCGCTCTCTGGGCTTCTGGAGAACAAAGCCAGAAACCTCGTTCTCTGCTGGTTGATTTACAAGGGGGCTTCCAACCGTCCTCGTCCTAGGGTCCAGGTACCCCGACTGTGCACGGCCTCCGGACTGGATTCCCGCAGTTGGCACCGGCTACAACCCTGCCCCAGTCCACTTAAAGTCTTTCGCAACCGGATCTCCGTCGCCTGTGGCCCTGTTTGCTATCTGCCACCTAGCCAGGTAGTCCAGGGGCCCCTACCCCTGACTCCACTGCACTTCCTCACTCCTCCACTGTCAACTGTCAACTCTCAACTGTCGTGTTCCCGGCCCTGACACCTCAGGACCCCTAGGTGGGCATTCTCATCCGCCTGCCCCCGCCCACTAGTGTGTCCCTATTGTCATGAGGGGGTGGCTAGGCTTTAATGGCTGTGTGTTGTACCTGGGTGTGGGTTTTTGGTGGAATCAAGGAGGGTGGACTACTTTTGTGACTACCTGGTTTTCCAGGGCGTCACATTTAGATCCATGTGCACCAAGCTTTCACAGCAACATATAGACAGTTCCATATTATAGTGCTGTGGGCATTCTGTGTACTGCTGTATATAGCCTTGGTGAGGTGCTGCATGCCATATAGATGTAAACAGGGGCACAGGGGGCACTGTAGTCGTGGTCAGTTTGTCGTGTCTAGTGCACCCTCCTGAGGGCCCAGTAGACTTCTGGGGTTCGTCCACTTGGGTATACTTTGTTTCCTTCTATTCTCTGGTTCAAGTTCAATCAAGGAAACAACAAGAATCAGAGTTTCTTTTCTTAAACACAACTTTACTGATCTTCAGCAGGGTTTTTTCATACAGGTTACAGTCACTTCAAATCCTTCCTCTCTTCCTGTATCTGGTCTTTTCAGTCTGTTCCTTTTTTTCTCTGTGCACTCCTGCACTACACTGAGCTTTTTCCCTTTTGGCTGCATTCTCTTACCAACAGGCTAGTCCAACCCGGTCCGATACCGAGGATCCCGGCTCTGCTCTGTCTCGTGTTCTGTGAGTCCGGCGTACCCCTATGTCACCCAGCAAGTCATCGACAACAGACCTGCTAATAGGGGAACCTGTCTGACACCGGTACCACACATACCCTCCTCTTCAGGCAGCCATCTTCTTCCCGTTTTTTGTCTCTGTCACAGGAACCTAGTTCCCAAGCTCCTCCCAGGGGCTAAACCTTTCCTTAACCCCTGGTGTACTTGCTGTGAAATGCGGCTGGGCTACGCGGCTATTGCACTCCACCAGCACTGTTTATCTGACCTGCACCTTTCTAACTCTGCTACATCTTTTCTATCTATAAACCACTCTATTGTCCTAACCATCACTAACCTAATGTTACTATCACCTTAGCTACCACTTCCCTACTCCTGCTCACTTGTCCCTATGTTGCACTAATGCTTTATCTAAGCATTCTTACTCTTTACATAATATAGTCTTTCAATCATAAAAGGTACAAAACACATTACACTCTTAAAGGCATATAAACACACATTAGCAATAACTTAGCATCGACACTCAACCCGTTTGGCCACTAAATGGCACCGGCCGCACTTACAATATATATAGCCTAAAATCTAACAAAACATTCTGGTTGGGGTCTTCAGAGGAGAGTTCTCTGCATGCCGACCACCTCCTTACACAGAGTCACACAGAGTTAGGGTGGCGTCACATGGGATGATTTATCATGCGATTGCATGAGCGATCGCACCCGCCCCATCGTTTGTGCGTCACGGGCAATTTGTTGTCCGTGGCACACAAAGTCGTTAACCCCCGTCACACGTACTTACCTCCCGAACGACCTCGCTGTGGGCGGCGAACATCCTCTTCCTGAAGGGGGAGGGATGTTCAGCGTCACAGCGACGTCACACAGCGGCCGCCAAATAGAAGCGGAGGGGCGGCAATGAGTGGGACGTAACATCCCGCCCACCTCCTTCCTTCCGCATTGCCAGCGGAACGCAGGTAAGCTGTGTTCGTCGTTCCCGGGGTGTCACACAGAGCGATGTGTGTTGCCACGGGAACGACGAACAACCGTCGCGCAGAAGGAGGAACGACATTATGGAAATGATCGACGTGTCAACTAGCAACGATAAGGTGAGTATTTTTGCTCGTTCACATTCATTCGTAGCTGTCACACGCTACGATATCTCAAACGATGCCGGATGTGCGTCACGGAATCCGTGACCCCGACGACATATCGCCCGATATATCATAGCGTGTGATGCCGCCCTAACAGTATGAGCCCATGGAAGACTATGGATGTCATACTATATCACTTGATCTATAGCTTGTGTCATGCATAATAATGATTCATATAACATGGATCAATAACACAACTATGTATTTGGACTTATAAAAGAGTTAAAAATGATCTACTTCCCACTTAAAATAACAGTTCTAACACTATGTGGACCCTACTTTTGTGTTCTAAACTGTTAAATCCTTTTATGGTTTCTATGGGTTACTATTGACCAGGTTGCAGTGGAAATACTACCTGATTACAAAAGGAATGCAAAGCTTTGTATCATGGTACTGCATGATAATGCCATGTTAAAAGTGTGTGCTGTATCTATGTATTATGCTATATATGCCAACATTCCTGGAAAGTTCAGGAGACTTCGAGAAATATGGGAGACCTTCCTGATTCCGGAAAGAGACAATAGATATCTAGGTCCTCTTAAAAACATTTTCAAAATCAATGATTTCTTGTGCACTTAAGATTTAGATAGGGCCATTAAGGAGCACTATAACTACAGTATGAGCTGCCAGTGTGTGAGATTTATTGCAGGGGGAAAACCAGATCTGCACAAGTGAGAGTTGCCATTAGAATGGTGAGGATTGCAACAGCAGCTGCTGATATAGTGATGCAGGGTGACAGAAGTGCTGCTGAAGAAAGTGCCAGCAGGTGGTCACACGTGTCTGAAAATTGTCACAAGTGTACAGAAAATTGTTGGAAGAGCAAGTTGTGTTGCCTCTGTTTAAGTAAACCTGTTCCCTTAAAAACTGCTGAAACCATTTAGCTTGTTGCATTCCTATGAGGGCTCCAACACACATCCGTGAAAACCACGTCCGTGTAAAACGGGCCGTTTTTCGGGTCCGTTTTCCGTTTTTTAGGTCCGTTTTTATGGTATGTGTGGCCTGCGTGTGTATCCCGTATGCTAGCCGTATGTGCGTGTGGAATGTCCGTGTGTGCGTGAGTGAAATAACTGACATGTGTGTGTGTTGTCCGTGTGATATGTACGTGTGTGATGCAAAATGTCGTTACTACATGTCGGAAGACAGAGTAGCGGGATGAGAATGAACTCGGGTGAACTTCACTGTCATGCCGCGGCTCTGTCTGTGTGCCGTGTACTGATTAGCGGTCACCTGTGAAGGATTCACCGGTGACCGCTAATCCCCCGAGTGGCTGAAGTGTCCCCCCCTCTCTCATACTCACCGATCCCCGATCACCGGCGCTGCACGGCATTCACACCGTTCCGGCGGCTTTTTCTAATTTGAAAAAGCCGGCCGCTCATTAAACAATCTCGTATTCCCTGCTTTCTCTCCCACCGGCGCCTGTGATTGGTTGCAGTGAGACACGCCCACCACGCTGAGTGACAGCTGTCTCACTGCACCCAATCACAGCAGCCGGTGGGCATGTCTATACTGTGCAGTAAAATAAATAAATAATTAAAAAAAACGGCGTGCGGTCCTCCCCCCAGATGAGTAGCACGATCAGCTGCTGTCACTGAGGTTACCCGCAGCCACCGCTGGATCCAGCGGTGGCCGCGAGTTACCTGACTGACAGCAGCTGATCGCGCTACTCATCTCATTAGCTGCGTGGAGGTGACAGGAGCGGCGGTGTCTTCTGCTTCTCCTGTCACCTGCATGCAGCAGAGCTGGATGCGACGCTGGAGGTCCGTGGATTACGCCGGACATGGAGGGCTTTGTCGGGGTTAATAAATTGGTAATGAGGGAATGTGTTTGTGTTTTTTATTTCTAATAAAGGATTTTTCGGGTGTGTGTGTTTATTTACTGTAATTTACAGATTAATCATTGAAGGTATCTCGGGGAGACGCCTCACATGATTAATCTAGGATTTATTGGCAGCTATGGGCTGCCAATAACTCCTTATTACCCCAATTTGCCAACGCACCAGGGCAAATCGGAAAGAGCCGGGTACAGTCCCAGAACTGTCGCATATAATGTATGCGGCAATTCTGGGCGGCTGCTGACTGATATTGTTAGGCTGGGGGGCTCCCCATAACGTGGAGCTCCCCATCCTGAGAATACCAGCCTTCAGCCGTATGGCTTTATCTGGCTGGTATTAAAATGGGGGGGGACTGCACGCCGTTTTTTTTAATTATTTATTTATTTATTTTACTGCACAGTATAGACACGCCCACCGGCTGCTGTGATTGGGTACAGTGAGACAGCTGTCACTCAGCGTGGTGGGCGTGTCTCACTGCAACCAATCACAGGCGCCGGTGGGCGGGTAAAGCAGGGAATACGAGATTGATTAATGGGCGGCCGGCTTTTTCAAAATAGTAAAAGGCGCCGAAGTTTTTATAACAGCCGTGCAGCGCCGCGCCGGAGATCGGGGAACGGTAAGTATGAGAGAGGGGGGAACTGACCGACAGACAGCGAGAGGGACAGATAAGACAGAGAGACCGACCGACAGACATAGAGACCGACCGACGGACTGAGGGAGAGAACGAAACAGAAAAAGAAAAAAGACCGACATCACATGAAAAAAGCACAAAACGTACAGGGAGCAAACAGCGATGCGTCCGTGTCACTCGGACGTGCGCACGGACCGATTGACTTTCATTTGGTCCGTGCTGCGTGTTGCGTGCAGAAAACGGACATGCTGCCGTGCAAAACGCACACAGGTACGGATCACGGACACGGACAAACGGACATGCATCAAAAACGCACATGGAGCTTTTATCATACAATAACATTGGTGCACGTTTGGCCGTGTCTCCAGTATACACGGAAACGGACCAAACACACACGTGTTTCACGGATGTGTGTTTCAGGCCTGAGTAAAAGTTCTGATGCCTCCCTCCTTACATTTCTGCATGGAATCACTCTATAACCAAGGGTCATTATATCCTAATTGTGTTTATGTGTGTGTATAATATATGTAAAGTATATATTATATGTATATTTACATACATACACTCACATACATATACAGTAAATCTGGATTATATTAGTTGCTTCAGAGTGAGCACAGTGGTAACCCCATTTGTCCACGAATAAGTGGAAAAGAGAGAAGAGAATAAATATTTGAGGAGGGAACGAGATGACTTTGGAAAGGAGAGGAGATTAGAATTGCTCTGCTGATCCTACATGAAAGGACAGCATACAATTGTATGACTGAGAAAAGTAGAAATAGACACACCCAGGCATGATAAAGGTCCTGCAGCTTTCCCACTGTGTGCTGTGCTGAGGCTCTGTGCAACAAAAGTTTCTTCACCACTGTATCCGTGTAAGAGTATGTGCCCAAGATCAGGAATATCAGCATTTTAGACACAGAGTATTTTTTCTGCATCCAAAACGCTGCATTGTACAGTGCAAGCACAGTGGATGGGATTTATAGAAATCCCATCCCCATTGTGCTTCTTTTCTCCATAGCGTAAACTGACCTGTGAAGCAGCTTCCTGAGCCACAGCATGTCAATTTATGCTTGTGGAGACCCCACTTACTTTAATCCATCCTGCCTGTCTGTCTCAAGTAAGTTGAAAGGGAGACCTATGCAGGACATAAATTTAGAGCAGTTTTTCATTCAAAAACAACATTTTTGTTAATAAATATATTACATTTTTGATAGTAAACTTCAGTATACTTATTAGTTATTGGCAATGTAGTCACTAAGTAGCCATTGTCAATGGACACTACTGTTCCCTTTGATCATCCAACGAAAATTATTTTCATGATGTTCTCAAATGAGTGTACTGTATCAGTCTCTTTCTCTCTGCTAATTTATCAAGCTACATGTTTACAATAGTTCAATTTTTTAAATGATATTTAGAAATGTAGAAATATCTAAAAACAAAAATCATGAATGGCAAATATCTAATATAATATCTCTATAGGAAATGCAACCGTCATATACACAGTCTCATAATTATGACAAGTATCAATTAAATATGTATCATGGATTTTCCTGACAGATCTACAGGACATATGTAATATTCCTGCTGCAGTGTATTATTGTATCAGTTATGTGGCCTTTAAGTTCTACCTAGTAAGTCACTCTTAGATACAATGGGGCAGATTTCTCAGTGTGTTGCAAGAAAGAACTAAAACTTGACCTCAACAGCATACTGATAGGCTACGTGTCATCCCATTGTTTGCGTGTGTGTTTTTCTCCATCACTGAAGGTGGGTGTGTTTCTTACACACAGAATTTGTGTGTGTTTCTCCACCACTGAAGGTGTCTGTGTCCAGCACTGAAGGTGTGTGTGTCCACCACTGAAGGTGTGTGTGTCCAGCACTGAAGGTGTGTGTGTCCAGCACTGAAGGTGTGTGTGTCCAGCACAGAAGGTATGTGTGTCCAGCACTGAAGGTGTGCGTGTCCAGTACTGAAGGTGTGTGTGTCCAGTACTGAAGGTGTGTATGTCCAGCACTGAAGATGTGTGTGTCCATCACTGAAGGTATGTGTGTCCAGCACTGAAGGTGTGCGAGTCCAGCACTGAATGTGTGTGTGTCCAGTACTGAAGGTGTGTATGTCCAGCACTGAAGTTGTGTTTGCAGCACTAAAGATGTGTGTGTTTATAACTGAAGGTGTGTATGTCCATCACTAAAGGTGTGTGTATCCATCACTGAAGGTGTGTGTGTCCAGCACTGAAGGTGTGTGTGTCCAGCACTGAAGGTGTGTGTGTCCAGCACTGAAGGTGTGTGTGTCCAGCACTGAAGATGTTTGTGTCCAGCACTGAAGATGTTTGTATCCAGCACTGAAGATGTGTGTGTCCAGCACTGAAAGTGTGTGTTTCCATCACAGAAGATGTGTGTTTCCATCACTGAAGATGTGTCTGTCCATCACTGAAGGTGTGTGTCCAGCACTGAAGGTGTGTGTGTCCAGCACTGAAGTTGTGTTTGCAGCACTAAAGATGTGTGTATTTATAACTGAAGGTGTGTATGTCCATCACTAAAGGTGTGTGTATCCATCACTGAAGGTGTGTGTGTCCAGCACTGAAGGTGTGTGTGTCCAGCACTGAAGGTGTGTGTGTCCAGCACTGAAGGTGTGTGTGTCCAGCACTGAAGATGTTTGTGTCCAGCACTGAAGATGTTTGTATCCAGCACTGAAGATGTGTGTGTCCAGCACTGAAAGTGTGTGTTTCCATCACTGAATATGTGTGTTTCCATCACTGAAGATGTGTCTGTCCATCACTGAAGGTGTGTGTCCAGCACTGAAGGTGTGTGTGTCCAGCACTGAAGATGTGTGTGTCCAGCACAGAAGGTATGTGTGTCCAACACTGAAGGTGTGTGTGTGTCCAGCACTGAAGGTGTGTGTGTCCAGCACAGAAGTTATGTGTGTCCAGCACTGAAGGTGTGCATGTCCAGCACTGAAGGTGTGTGTGTCCAGTACTGAAGGTGTGTATGTCCAGCACTGAAGTTGTGTTTGCAGCACTAAAGATGTGTGTGTCTATCACTGAAGGTGTGTATGTCCATCACTGAAGGTGTGTGTGTCCAGCACTGAAGGTGTGTGTGTCCAGCACTGAAGGTGTGTGTGTCCAGCATTGAAGATGTTTGTGTCCAGCACTGAAGATGTGTGTGTCCAGCACTGAAGATGTGTATGTCCATCACTGAAGGTGTGTGTGTGTGTCAAGCACTGAAGGTGTGTGTGTGTCCAGCACTGAAGATGTGTGTGTCCAGCACTGAAAGTGTGTGTTTCCATCACTGAAGATGTGTGTGTCCATCACTGAAGGTGTGTGTGTCCAGCACTGAAGGTGTGTGTGTCCAGCACTGAAGATGTGTGTGTCCAGCACTGAAAGTGTGTGTTTCCATCACTGAAGATGTGTGTTTCCATCACTGAAGATGTGTGTGTCTATCACTGAAGGTGTGTATGTCCATCACTGAAGGTGTGTGTGTCCAGCACTGAAGGTGTGTGTGTCCAGCACTGAAGGTGTGTGTGTCCAGCATTGAAGATGTTTGTGTCCAGCACTGAAGATGTGTGTGTCCAGCACTGAAGATGTGTATGTCCATCACTGAAGGTGTGTGTGTGTGTCAAGCACTGAAGGTGTGTGTGTGTCCAGCACTGAAGATGTGTGTGTCCAGCACTGAAAGTGTGTGTTTCCATCACTGAAGATGTGTGTGTCCATCACTGAAGGTGTGTGTGTCCAGCACTGAAGGTGTGTGTGTCCAGCACTGAAGATGTGTGTGTCCAGCACTGAAAGTGTGTGTTTCCATCACTGAAGATGTGTGTTTCCATCACTGAAGATGTGTGTGTCCATCACTGAAGGTGTGTTGCCATCACTGAAGGTGTGTGTCCAGCACTGAAGGTGTGTGTCCAGCACTGAAGGTGTGTGTTTCCATCACTTAAGATGTGTGTGTCCATCACTGAAGATGTGTGTGTCCATCACTGAAGGTGTGTGTGTCCAGCACTGAAGGTGTGTGTGTCCAGCACTGAAGATGTGTGTGTCCAGCACTGAAAGTGTGTGTTTCCATCACTGAAGATGTGTGTTTCCATCACTGAAGATGTGTGTGTCCATCACTGAAGGTGTGTTGCCATCACTGAAGGTGTGTGTCCAGCACTGAAAGTGTGTGTCCAGCACTGAAGGTGTGTGTTTCCATCACTTAAGATGTGTGTGTCCATCACTGAAGGTGTGTGTGTCCAGCACTAAAGGTGAGCATGTATGTGTAAGATAAGTAAATTAGACTGTAGACAAAACTGATTTGAGTGCAATATGTTAGTGATATATAAGCAATTGGAAGTAAAAACATTAATATATTTACATAAATCCTCTCCATCACAGTATTTGCTATTGGTGTTATTTGTTCTGATTGTCAGCGAGGACATTGCAGCACCTCAACATATTGTCACAGCAAAGGAAAAAAATGGATTTTGTCATATATCTTAATTTCTTGTTTTCTTACCATCACTGATCTTTGGAATAAGAAGTATTGTTTGTTTTTATGTTACAGGTGGTACTGTGAAGGAAAGGAACTTGAAAACTCTCCATATATACAAATCCAGAGGGTGGGAGATTTGGACACCTTAGTTATTACAGAGGCTTTTGAAGAAGACACTGGACGTTACTCTTGCTTTGCTTCCAATATCTATGGAACAGACTCAACATCTGCAGAGATATTTGTAGAAGGTAATGTAATGCATAGATCTTATGTGTGCTACTGATCGAATAAATCAAGTGACATACATAGAGCTACAGACAGATATGTATAGTGTGAGGCTACGCACATAAGTCTGTAGACAATTCCTAGAATAGGTTAAATATAGACAATAGTTGAATACAACAGATATGACACCAGTGAACATAAATAGGCAAGGTTGACAAGTAACACTGACCGTGACGCAATTCTCTAGATGAGATTACATTTCACTTTCCATGCAATGACTGAACAATGGGTAAGCACTTTAAATTGTTTTTCTGTGTTTGAAGGGGTATTCACTTAATCACATTATGTTTGGAAAGCACAGTCAATGCATATTTCTTGTTAATTTACAACCTAACATTTCTTTCTTGTACCTTTGTGTCTTTTTCATCTTTACCTTTCCTCTGTGCATTATGTATTTGAAAGGACAGTCCTATTTTTACATAGCTAAAACTATATTTCCCAGCAGCACCTTGCTTCACCTCAGTGCTGCAGACCACTCTCTCTCTCCTCTCGTAACTAGCTTCACCTCTCTGAGTTATCCTCAAGCTAATTTAGGTGTAGAATTCACCTTGTACTTCTGTGCTCTGTCCTGTACAACATCCAGACTGACCGATTTTATCTTCTACCATCTAAATCAGTTTAGCTGCCTATGTGGTTTTACAGCATTGGTAGCTGGTTTATAGCAGAGCTCAAATGTCCTTCGTTCCTCCACAATGCAGTTTGTAATTACTAGGTAGTGCAGAGCTGAGACATAAACTGGGTTTGTTACCACTGGTAAAAGATCAATGAGGTGAAACTGCAAACTCTGCTCTATTGATGCATTTGGCATCTTTTGGAACTATAGCAGAAGGTTTCCAATGGCAACTGGAGGGTATAGAGAGCCTAGAGGGGCATACTTTGTGGGGATGATATGTTCAAAATGGCGCAAATTTAAAAATGAGTTCTATTACTACAAATTAATAAATATATGTCTGCATTATTTTAAGACCACATTGTAATTTTAGGAATAACCCTTTAAAAGGGAACCAATCATCAGGGTTTTGGTATATAACCTAAAGCCAGTGCTATACTGGCACTATCAGGCTGATTCTCTACATACTTGTAGTGGGCAGCTCGGATGTTTAGGTTTTGCAATCCAAGAAAGTAAAGTTTATAAAACTGGCAGCTACTTGAGTGACAGCAGCTGAGGAGCAGATAATATCTGGGAGGAAATTCAGAGTTATCCCCTCCCCCTGTTAGAATTAGCATAAGTATTATACCATCGATGTAACTTTTTTCTTCCAGGACCTGTGGTGAGGTCATAGCCACGTGACCAGAAGGGGCGAGGGACTCAGCCAACAAAGCTAATATCATGAAGCAGCATTTTCCTATTGGTTGAGGCCCTGACCCTTCTGGTCACATGGGTATAACCTCACCACAGGTCCTGGAAGAGAAAAATTACTTTAATTGTATAATACTTATGCTAATTCTAACAGGGGGAGGGGATAGCTATGAATTCCCCCCAGCTATTATCTGATCCTCAGCTGCTGTCACTCAAGCAGCTGCCGATTTTATAAACTTTACTTCCTTGGATTTCAAGCCCTAAACATCCGGGGTGACAACTAAACGTATGTATAGAATCAGCCTGATAGTGCCAGTACAGCACTGGCTTTAGGTTATATATGAAAATCCTGGTGATTGGTTCCCTTTAAGTCAATTATACGTTCCACTAAAATCAATGTGATTCAATGAGGCTTAAATTTTAAATGTGCATACCCATCAACAATGAAACAATAGATATACGTGAGGTCAGTAGACAGTCAGAACACAGACTCAGAATATAATGAGACTACTCTATTATAAACAAGACATCTCAAGAACAATGTCCTAAAATGTGCTATCGTCACTCTCTTTTTTTTCTGGTCAGGTGCATCTTCATCTGAGTCTGAAGGTGAAGCCAGCAAGACTGACATGGATCAGTACGTATGTGTTGTTCAGAGTCATTTTGTACAATAGTATGTTATTTTAGGAAGATTTCCAGATGTATATAGCATTCACCCTTTGCCCTGCTATTTCTAAAACTATACTATTAGAAAAAAATCCCTTCTTCAGTCTGGATGCCATCTTCCAGTCTCTGCCGATAAAGTCTGCAAGTTCTGGTGGTGTATATCAATACAGAGCATATTTAGTTATACTATCTGCTCCACTTTAGAAAAGAATTAGGGGTACTTTGCACATTGCGACATCGCTACTGCGATATCGTCGGGGTCAAATCGACAGTGACGCACATCCGGCGCTGGTAACGATGTCGCAACGTGTAAAGCCTAGATGCACCGATAAACGATCGCAACAGCGTCGTAAATCGGTGATCTGTGTAGCGTCGGTCATTTTCATAATGTCGCGCCAATAGGAGATACGACGTTGTTCCTCGTTCCTGCGGCAGCACACATCGCTGTGTGTGAAGCCGCAGGAGCGAGGAACATCTCCTTACCTGCCTCCACCGGCTATGCGGAAGGAAGGAGGTGGACGGGATGTTTACGTCCCACTCATCTCCGCCCCTCCGCTTCTATTGGCCACCTGCCGTGTGACGTCACTGTGACGCCGCACAACCCGCCCCCTTAGGAAGGAGGCAGGTCGCCGGCCAGAGCGACGTCACAGGGCAGGTAAGTGCATGTAAAGCTGCCGTAGCGATAATGTTTGCTACGGCAGCTATCACAAGATATCGCATGTGCGACGGGGGCGGGTACTATCGCGCTCGGCATCGCTAGCATCGGCTAGCGATGTCGCAGCGTGCCAAGTACCCCTTAGTATGAAAAAGTCTAATATTTACAAGAATTTCATTTTAAATGACTGAGAAAATTATTCTTGATAAAATGTGCAGACAAATATTACTCAGAGCAAATTTTATCAAGATGAGAAAGTATATCTTTGTTTTTGTTGATCACAATTTTTCATGTTAAAGCAGGGGTGGGGAACCTTTTTTGGAAATTTCTACCAACCTTTGGGGGCCGCAAAAAATGATTGGCATGAAAATTACCCTAAAATATTTGGTCAAACAATTAATTAACTCACACATACACCCCTACTGTGGTGATTGGAGCTGCTTCTCTTTGGTGCGGCGGTGATGTTCGGTGATATTGATAATGTTGCTTTTCACAACTGCTTTTCCAGGTTTGTCTCCATCTGGAGCGCAGACGACAGATTGATAAAAAATAGGAGACCCTGGAGACATATCACAGGAGGAGCTGGGGGCATATATACATCAATATTCAATATACATCACAGGAGGGGCTGGGGACATACTGTTATATACATCACAGGAGGGGCTGGGGACATATATATACATCGCAGGAGGGGCTGGGGATATATATATATATATATATATTACAGGAGGGGCTGGGGACATATATATACACATCACAGGAGGGACTAGGGACATATGCATACATCACAGGAGGGGCTGGGACCATATACACATCACAGGAGGGGCTGGTGACACATACACATTACAGGAGGGGCTGGTGACACATACACATCACAGGAGGGGCTGGGGGCACATACACATCACAAGAAGGGCTGGGGGCACATACAAATCACAGGAGGAGCTGGGGGCATATGCACATCACAGGAGGGGCTGAGGTTCGGACATCACTGAGGGGCACGGACAGTACTGCCGGGGACGGACAGCACTGGCGGTGGCATGAATAACGCTAGAGTGACACGAACAGGACTAGGGGACATGAACAAGACTGAGGGAGCACAGACAGCACTGGGGGGTGGCACACAGCACTGTGGGTGGGGGTGGCACATAGCACTGAGGGAGTACAGACATCACCATGGAGTCCCAGACAACACTGGGGGGTGGTGGCACACAGCACTGGAGGTGGCACACAGCACTGGGTTGGTGACACACAACACTGGTGGGCATATATAGTACTAGGGGTGTACGCAGCAGGTGGCAGGAGGCTCACAGCACCAGGAGGCAGGATGCTCACAGCACTGGGAAGCAGAAGGCTCACAGCACCAGGAGGCTCACAGCAGCGAGAGGCAGGTACAGCAGAGAGGCAGGAGAAGCACGGCAGTGGGTGGCAGGTACCCCAGGGAGGCAGGAGGCTCACAGCAGCGGGAGGCAGGTACATCAGAGAGTCAGGAAGCTCACAGCACTGGGATGCTCACAGCACTGGAAGGCAGGAGGCTCACAGCATTGGAAGGCAGGAGGTTCACAGCACTGGGAGGCTCACAGGCTCACAGCAGCAGGAGGCAGGTACAGCAGAGAGGCAGGAGGCTCACAGCAGCGTGAGGAAGGTACAGCAGGGAGGCAGGAGGTTCACAGCCGCAGGAGGCAGGACTCCCACACCAATGGGAGGTAGGAAGCTCACTGCAGCAGGATGCAGGAGGTTCACCGCAGCAGGAGGCAGGGACAGCAGAGAGGCAGGAGGTTCACAGCAGCAGGATGCAGGAGGCTCACAGCAGCGGGAGGCAGGAGGCTCACAGCAGCGGGAGGCAGGAGGCTCACAGCAGCGGGAGGCAGGAGGCTCACAGCAGCGGGAGGCAGAAGGCTCACAGCAGCAGGAGGCAGAAGGCTCACAGCAGCGGGAGGCAGAAGGCTCACAGCAGCGGGAGGCAGAAGGCTCACAGCAGCGGGAGGCAGGAGGCTCACAGCAGCGGGAGGCAGGAGACTCACAGCAGTGGGAGGCAGGAGACTCACAGCAGTGGGAGGCAGGATGCTCACAGCAGTGGGAGGCAGGATGCTCATTGCAGTGGGAGGCAGGAGGCTCACAGCAGTCGGAGGCAAGAGGTTCACAGCAGTCGGAGGCAAGAGGCTCACAGCAGCGAGAGGCAGGAGGCTCACAGCAGCGAGAGGCAGGAGGCTCACAGCAGCGAGAGGCAGGAGGCTCACAGCAGTGGGAGGCAGGACACACAACAGTGGGAGGCAGGAGACTCACAGCAGTGGGAGGCAGGAGGCTCACAGCAGTGAGAGGAAGGAAGCTCACAGCAGTGGGAGGAAGGAGGCTCACAACAGCAGGAGGAAGGAGGCTCACAGCAGTGGGAGGCAGGTACAGTAGGGAGTCAGGAGGCTCACAGCAGCGAGAGGATCACAGCAGCAGGAGGCTCACAGCAGCAGGAGGCAGGTGCAGCAGGGAGGCAGGATGCTCACAGCAGCTAGAGGCCAGTAGAGCAGGAGACAGGAGGCTCACTGCAGTGGGAGGCAGGATGCTCCTATCACTGGAAGGCAGCTACAGCAGGGAGGCAGGAGGCTCACAGCAGCGGAGGCCAGTACAGCAGGAGGCTTACAGCAGTGGGAGGCAGCTACAGCTGGGAGTCAAGAGACTCACAGCAGTGGGAAGCCGGTGCCGCAGGAGGCTCACAGCAGCGGGAGGCCAGTACAGCAGGAGGCTCACAGCAGTGGGAGGCCAGTACAGCAGGAAGCTCACAGCAGCAGGAGGCAGGTACAGCAGGGAGGCAGGAGGCTCACAGCAGTGGGAGGCCAGTACAGCAGGAGGCTGGAGGCTCACAGCAGCAGGATGCAGCTAAAGCAGGGAGGCAGGACGCTCACAACAGCAGGAGGCCAGTACAGCAGGGGGAGGCCAGTACAGCAGGAGGTTCACAGCAGTGGGAGGCAGGTACAGCTGGGAGGCCGGTAACAATGTTGCTCTGCTTCTTCTGAGAGACGATAGCACAGCTCATCTCACGCTTACCCCACCCACAAAGTAATGTCCTCAGCAGGCTGGCACAGGTCAGTGTGCTGAGGACCTAATTGTATGCGCACAACACATTGTGATTTAAAGGGCTGGCAGCCGACAACCGCAGCTGCCTCTGCTTTCCGAGTGCTGAGGTCCCCTGGAATGTGCCCGGGGGTGGCAAAAGTCATCGCACAGCGGGCCAGAGGTTCCCCACCCCTGTGTTAAAGGAAACCTGTCACCAGGATTTTCCCTTATAAACTGTGGCCAGCACCAGTGAGCACTTATATACAGCATTCTAGAATCTATATATATAATTACCTTATTCTCTTTCTGTCTGTCTGTCTTACTCCAAAATGACGTCATTACAGTGACAACCGTCGCCACAGCGCGTGCGCTAAAGAGCCTGGGACCAACAGCTCAGCTAAGTGAACAGCATGAACTACGGCGCGACAGGATGATGCCCGACACTTTTCCCCGAACCCACACGGAGTTCCGACTCCCAGGTGACTGCTGCACTCCCGGGAGCCCACATCGGCAACCCAGCCGAGACATACCCTTGCATTGCTGGGATTGTGCCGGGAGCTGGCGTACGCTGGTAACCCTGGTACACATCGGGTAACTAAGCCAAGCGCTTTGCATATTTACCGATTGTGTACCATGGTTACCAGCATAACTCGGCTCCACCCCCCCGCCCTTCACCCTCCGCATGTGTACACTGAACACACACACACACAGTCACCTGTCCCCAGCCATGCAGTCCCCAGCACTGACGTCCTCAGTGCTATGGCCCCGCTCGGCTCCAACCCCCCGCACTCCGCCCTCCGCATATATACACTGAACACACACCCCGGCACTACCGCACCCATCATCATCCCCACACACACCCCGGCACTACCGCACCCATCATCCCCGCACATACCCTGGCACTACCGCACCCATCATCATCCCCGCACATACCCCGACACTACTGCACCCATCATCATCCCCGCACACACGCAGGCACTTTAGCGCACCCATCATCATCCCCGCACACACCCCGGTACTACCGCACTCATCATCATCCCCGCACACACAAGGACTACCGCACTCATAATCACCCCGGCACTACCTGAGTGAAGTCTCCGGTGACAGCGCGTCTCACTTCAGTTGCTGCGTGAAGCTGACACAGAGTGGTCGTGTTCTACAGCACTCCCTGTCAGCTTCATGTAGCAGAGCTGAAAGTGTCATATGGATTACGTCGGACCTGGAGGGGTGTTTGGGGATTAATAAAGTGGTAAATGAGGGGGGGGGGGTTGTCTTTTATTCCAAATAAAGGATTTTTCGTTGTGTGTGTTTATTTACTTTCACTTACAGGTTAATCATGGAAGGTATCTCGGGGAGACGCCTGCCATAATTAACCTAGGACTTAGTGGCAGGTATAAGCTGCCATTTAACTCCTTATTACCCCGATTGCCACCGCACCAGGGCAATTCGGGATGAGCCGGGTAGAGTCCCGAGACTGTCGCATCTAAAGGATGCGGCAATTCCGGGCAGCTGCTGGCTGATATTGTTAGAGTGGTGGGCTCCCCATAACGTGGCGCTCCCCATCCTGACAATACCAGCCTTCAACTGGGCTTTATCTTGGCTGGTATCAAAATTGGGGGGACCACAGGTTTTTTTTTTAATTATTTATTTATTATACTGCACGATATAGACCCACCCACCGGCGGCTGTGATTGGTTGCAGTGAGACAGCCGTCACTCAGCGTGGGGGCATGTCTGACTGCAACCAATCATAGGCGCTGGTGGGCGGGGGAAGCAGGGAATACGAGATTGAATAATGAGCGGCCGGCATTTTCTAAAGCAGGAGAAGCCGCCAGAGCAGTGTGACAGCCGTGCAGCGCCACGCCGGTGATCGGTGAGTATGAGAGAGGGGGAGGAGAGAGACCAGGAGTGATTTTAAATGATTTAGATCGTTCTGCTGGATATGCTGAGCATGCGCAGTAGAACGTGACGGGATCCGTCAGCGGATTCTGCCGCTTAGTGCGTTGTGGCGGAATCCACCCCCATAGACAATCATTAGACACCTTGGCGGATTCTAACGGTATCCGTCAAGGTGCGCTATTTTAACAACCCAAAAAACACTACATGCAGTGTTCCTTCCGCCCGACGCTGCGTCAAATTAACAATGCAGCGTCATCCAGCGGATGCAACACAGACACTTGCGTTACAGTGCATCGTCAATACAAGTCTATGGAGAATAGCGCAGTGCGTTAACGGACTGCGCTATTCACCATAGCGGCGGATTGCGATGAACGCAAGTGTGAAAGCGCCTGAACACACACACACACACACACATACACCTGGATTGTTACCTGTCCCCAGCCATGCAGTCCCCGGCACTGACGTCCTCAGCACCATGGCCCCGCTCGGCTCCACCCCCCTCACACACATTACCCCACAGGATGGGGGCACATGTTAGGATGGTGGCTGCACCACGATGGGGGCACATACCAGCATTGGGCCACATCACAGCATCAGAATATTTTTACTTAACTTTACACTGTTCATGGCCTTCTTTCATTACAAGCCATGGACATCATTAAACATTAGACTCATTGTTACGCTCACCGAGGAGCGGCGAACGTCCGGAGGTGGACCCACTGGACCGTGCACCGGACTCCCCTGGGAAGACGGCCAGCAGCGAACCCCTATACAGGGACTGTGCGGCGCCTCCCCAGAAGGCCTAAATGCACGGCAGCCAGGAACCGGAGGTAGGAGTCTCTGTACGGCCAGGCGTGGCTCGGGTACGATGTCCGCGGCAGGCGGAACACGGAAGTGGCACCGGAGATGTTTCACAGCAGGTGACGTCCACAGCCGGTACGGTACAGATAGTGTCCACAGCAGGTATGGCACGGTGACGTCCACGGTAGGAATGGGTGGTGACGTCCACAGCCGGTATGGTCTAGATGGCACTACGGTGAGACACAGGATTAGAATCAGGTAACAATTGTACGGATCATAAACAATAGCATAGACAGATTAGGACACTGGCAATGCACTAATAGAGGCGTTGCTCGGGCGCCTGCTGCCGGGGGAAGTGAACTTAAATACCTATTAGGCAGCAGGTGACCTCTGAGATCACTTCCAGGATTTGGGGCATGCCACTTTAAGAAAGGGGGCGTGGCCTCGCACGCAGCCTAGAATCACCTACAGCAATTCTGTGTGAGGAGGAAACTGCAGCAGGCCTTGGAGTGGGAGCAACGTCTGCAGAGCCCTGGGGCCGGTAAGTGGAAGGCCTTCTCTGCCTGGGAGTGGGGGCAGGAATGCATGTGGGAGCCATGCTGGGACTGGGCAGATGTGAGGGAGAGCTCCCCCCCGGGGTCTGGTGGGACCAGGCGTTACACTCATCTATAAACAATTATAAGAATACTAAATTAAACCTAACCCATCCAGTCCATTCGTTACCTTATTATTCAATCTGCTTACCTACATACACATTCTAGACTACCCGATACATTAGAATCGGGCCACCTTCTAGTACTGTATATAACTACCCAGGAGCTCTGTATAACTTAAAAAAAAGCTTTTATTATACTCACCTAAGGGGCAGTTGAGTCCAATGGGTGTCGCTGCTCTCGAGTCCAGTGACACCTCTCCGTCCATCGCCGTCCTCCTTCCCAGCTCTGTGTGGAAGAAGAATCTTACATCTTCCATGCAAAGACATTCATTGCGCTCCAGCTCATGCACACTTTAATCTGCTGTGCTGAGGTTAGAGCAAAGCACTCCAATACTTTGATCTGCCCTCAGCAGCCATATATACCCGGAAGGGGGACATATATACCAGGAGGGGGACATATATAACAGGAGGGGCCCAGGATGGGAACATGTATACGACCAGTGGGACATATATACCAGGAGGGGCCCAGGATGGGGACATATATACTAGGAGTGGGATATATATACCAGGAAGGGCCCAGGGTGATTGACTGAGCCCCTCCCCCTGTACCACCACTGTCTGAAAGAGCCCCTCTCCCTGACTAGAGACTATGTCCCCTCCCCCTGCATCACTCGGACTGACTGAGCCCCTCTCTTCATATTAATCCTGACTGACTGCGCCCCCTCCCCCTGTATCACCCCAGATTGACTGAATCCCCTCCCCCTGTGTCACCCCAGACTGACGGAGCCCCTTTTCCCATGTATGACCCCTGTTTGATTGCACCCTCTTCCCCTTTATCACCCCTCACTGACTGCATTCACTTACCCTGTATAACCCTAAACTGACTGCATCCTCTCCCCCTGTATCACCCCTGACTGACTGCGCCTCCTTCCCCTATATCACACCTGACTAACTGCGCCCCCTTCCCCCTGTATCACCCCTGACTGATTGTGGCCCCATCTCCTGTATCACACCTTACTGACTGCGCCCCAGTACTGAGGACGCTGGGGCTGATGCTCCTCTTCTAAGTTCGGTGGAGCGGGAATGCATCTCGCGTTAACCCCGCCCACAAAGTATGTCATCAGCACGCTGGCACTGGCCAGAGTGAAGAACTAATCCTTTGGTGTATGTCCTCTCAGCATTCAATAATGAATGCTATGAGCGCGTACTAGCAATGTATATGGGAGATGAAAGTCTGACAGCCAGCAAGACACGACTGCCCACCTGAGCACTGCAGTCCCCGGGAACCTGCCCTGGGGCCACACGAAAGTTTGTGGGCTGAAGGTTCCTCACTCCTGATCAAGAGGATAGGTGTTAACTTGCTGATCTGTGGGTGTTCTATTGCTGGAACCCTCACTGATCAGCAGATTGGGTCATTTTTTATTCCTAACAGGGAACTGTTATTCCCAATTCAAAATGGCTCGGCAGGTGAGGAGCCAACTATTTTCTATGGAGCTGCTGGAAAAAGCCAAGCACGGCGCTAGGCAGCCTCATAGGCAATTAATAGAGCGGCAGTTGAGTGTGCACTGCTGCTCCATGCTAACAGGTATACAAGTTTTCTGTTCTCCCAAACATTGCAGGTACCAGCTGTCAGACTCTACCGATCAACAAGCGATTGCTTATTCTATTAAATAGGTGATAATAACTTGTTTTCATCAAACAACCCCATTTAATTCACAAAATACTTTTTAGCAGTTCTTGAAATCTAGCAACAGTTGGAAATATTCACACAGGTAGATAGGCAGAGAAATAATTGGAAATTGGTTTTATTAATTGACGTTAATGTATTTAATTGACTTTAATTTAAAGCCTAAAACCTTTTATCATCAAGATGTTTTGATATTAATTGCTATTACCGTATATTTAGTGGTTCAACTCTATTTTTCCTGATATAAAGCTATAAATCCCTTGCTATGACATATAGTTAAATGAGAAAAATTTGTCGCCATAACTGCATACTGTTTTATTATTCAGTGCAATGACTACCATAAATAGTATTCTGTAAGATACTAAACTCCCTCTAGTGGTGGCTACAGGCAGTTACAATTTAAAGGGGTATTCCCATCTCAGACATTATTTCACATCCATCAGATACACTGGGACCAGCATCTGTCTCAAAAACAGGGCCCTATCTTTCTTCTGTTTAGAATGAAAAGGTGGCCGCACATCAAATCTCTTCATCAAACTTCTATAAGGCTACTTTCACACTACGTTTTTTTAACATGCGTCCTGAACGTTTTTTTAACGCAAAAACGGATCCAGTGCAAATGCGTTTTCATTTCAATGCATTTGCAATGGACTCGCGTCAACATTCGTTCACATGCGTTTGCGTGCGTTTTAGTGAGGATCCAGCGAGTTGCAGTTTTTTAACATTTTTCAAAAAACGCTACTTGTAGCGTTTTTGAGCTGCGTCCAAATACTGCAAGTTGCTGGATCCTGACTATACTGCACGCAAACGTATGTGAATGCTGGCATGCTGATAGACAGGATCATGCTTGCTCTACTGAGCATGCCCAGAAACTAGCCTCTGGTGATCAGTCCCTCTTTCTCCCTCCCTCTCTGTCTCTCCCCCTCCCTCTCTCCCCCTCCCTCTCTGCCTCTCCCACCCTCTCTCTCCCCCGCCTGAGAGCTGCGGACACTCGTAACCAAGATAAATATCGTGTAACCAAGCAAAGCGCTTCTCTTAGTTACCCGATGTTTACGTTGGTTACGTGAGCAGGGAGCAGGCAGCCGGCTCCTAGCACCTGCGGATGCTCATAACCAACGTAAATATCGGGTATCCAAGCAAGTTACCTGATGTTTACCTTGGTTACGAGCCTCTGCAGCTGTCAGAAGCCGGCTCCCAGTCTATCACGTTCAGTTCCCCTCACTCCCGATCACATGACTCCAATGCCCGCCCATAAACTTAAAGTGACAGGATCCTGCAAAATAACACATGCATTTGTATGCGTTTTTTTGCTGTAAAAGCAGGATCCGCTTTTACAGCAAAAAAACGTTCATGACGCATGTTAAAAAAACGTAGTGTGAAAGCAGCGTAAGAGTTCTGAAAATTGAGAAGTTATATTCCGAACTCCTATAGAAAATAATGCCTGTTTAACTCTTTTTGAAAGAGCTGGACTCAGGTAGGACATCTTTCACAAATGTTAGATTTTTTCAAAGTAAGTACACCAGTCTACTACGCTCTAAAAATATATATTATTGTCTGAAGTTTGTATTGTGACAGTTGCTGATAAATCCACTTTATTTAAGAATCAGTACTAGATTGTGAGGTCAAATAATGCTGTGCATTATGTTAATTTTATGGTGCGCTTTTGCTGCCTTTCTTCAGGCGGATTCCGGGTGGATTCCACTTGAAAAGATCCTGTGCGCAACTGCCCTTAGGCTATGTGCTGACTTTGCCATAGGTTTGTCACCAGGTTTCACACAGCTGCTCCCTGGAATCCGCAGCTATCCATTGCTGTGGGATTCGAGCTTTTTTGTTGCAGTAAACCTGCAGAACAAGTGCGGAAATACCTGCGGAAGTCCCGGCCTCTATCTCCATAGTGGAAAGGCGGGACATCCGCAGTTATTTCTGCATGAATAATTGACATGCAGTTACGTGCGGTTGCGGGAAATCCGATGCATTTTTCGCAGCCGCACATACCGCAGCATTGATACAGCATTCCCCAAATCCCATATGATAACATAGGGAGTGTCTGTATTTGCGTAAACCTGGGGATTTATCTGGAAAATCCGTGGGTACGTTGTTCCGTGGGCACATAGCCTTAAAGGAATTTTCCACTTTTAGAAAACCTGCATCCTCACTTGCGGTTTGGTGTAAAAAGAAACAAACCGGGTTTTACCCACCGTCCCCAGGTCCCACCCATGTTCTTATTTTCAGTTATTGTCTGCAGTGCTAATATGATGTTGACAGCTCTGCAGCCAATCGTTGAGCTCAACTGCTCATGTTATCTACACGGGAGGGGTCGCTGAGCTCACTGATTGGCTGTGGCGCTGACAACATGATGTCAGCAGGCTGGACCCTGGGAGAGTGACTAAAGCACAGTTTGTTTTCTCTACAACAAATTGCACTTGAGGACACAACTTATCTGAAAACCCCTTTAACATTGTATTTTCTGTATTACTGTGAAGGTCACAAAGTGACAATTTGACAGCAGAAGTATCTGATCCTGCCGCCCTCCAAGAAATAAATATTCCAATCACTGTTGTACAGCAAGGACAGACGCAACAGGTGAGATAATATTTGATCATTGCATTTTTTTAAATGTTTCATTTAATTCTAAAAAAATTTAATGAACCAAAAGACCTAAATATTGCCACCAATAAAACACATAAGAAAAACAAACTGCAACATAATAAGTATGGTGCCTGAGGGTTTGGGCACATGACATCTTTTTCAGGCGAGTATGCTGCATAGCTTGTCTGAGAAACGTTAGAAAGAAGTAAGAACATCTGCAGTGCAATGGAAAAATGATTTGCCGTTCACATGTTCAGTCTCCAAAGGCTCCAAAGGCTCTTGACGTTTGTAAATACATGAAGGGTTCAACTTCTTCTCCCCCTGGCAATTTTCCATTTTCATTTTTTGCTCCCTTTCTTTCGAGAGCCGTAACGTTTTAATTTTTACGTCAATCTTGCAATATGATATTTTCTGGGATTTTTTGTTTTACCATGTACTGGAAAACGGGAAAAAAATGCCAAGTGAGATGAAATTGCAAAAAAAGTGCAATTGCACAATTGTTTTGGGGATATTTTATTCACCATGATCACCATATGGTAAAACTGATGTGTCCGTATGATGCCTCAGGTGGGTACAAGTTCATAGATATCAAACATGGATACTTTTACTTTTATCTAAGGGGTTAGGAAAATTCAGAGGTTTGTCTAAAAAAAGAATGGTGCTTTTGGCACCATTTTATGAGACCCGTATTGTTATCAGTTTTTGGGATCTGGGGCTCAGTGATGGCTTATTTTTTGCATCTTGAGCTGATGTTTTTAATGATACCATTTTTGTGTGGATGCTATGTTTTTATTGCTTGGTATTGCATTTTAATTTATTTTTGTGATGACCAAAAAATGTAATTTTTTTCATCATATACTGATCAGATTAATTCATTTTATATTTTGATAGATCGGGCATTTCTGAACTCGGTGATACCAAATATGTGTATGGTTTTAATTTTAACTGTTTTATTTTCAATGGGGTGAATGGGGGGTTGATTTGAACTTTTAGGGCTTTTTTTTTATTTTGTAAACCTTTTTTTCCCCATTTTTTATTTATTTTACTGGTCCCCCGGTGGACTTTATGGATCAGCAGTCTGAGTGCTTGTACATTTCTGTTGATCAGAGCTGCACAGTTCTGATCAGCAAAAATGCACTGTTCCTTTAACAGCCACCGCTCTGTCGGCTCTTAAAGGAAGTACGTCATGGTCACATAATGGGTCATTACATGACCACAAGCTACCATGACAATCATCGGCTCCCTGTGATCACGTCACATGGCCTCTGATGGCGGCAGGGAACGTCGCAGCCATTTAAATCATGCTGTCACATTTTGTCACATTCGCAGATCCACCCACGCCTGTTAGCACCACATGTCTGTTGTTCAAATCAGCAGACATGTGCAGTGATCACCGCTGATACTCCAGCTGCCAGCGGTGATTGCCGCAACACAACCAATGATGTATCAGTACATGATCGGTTGTGAAAGGGTTCAGGGGAATCTAACATCACTTTGACTTTTTTAAACTGTTAATATGGGCATACAGGTTATAGAATGCTGAAAAATGTCATACCTGTGTGTCTCATATCAAATGTTTTGTTGTTGAAATATCATCTTTTATCACTTTATGTATATGAGCTCTTCTGTTACGGGGGGCTGTCTGATAATAACCGAAAGGAGTATCAGACAGTCAGGGTCCACCGTGCAAAGACTTTGCTGCAGACTATGGCAGAGTGCAATACCTCTGTTAACTCACAGAAGGATATAATAAGAAAGTAAAGCAATTCCTCCCTTACTTGGAGGGTGTGTGGAATGATCTCTGTTAATAATCACAGAGACAAAGGCAATGTGTGCGAAATGGCACCTACCTAGGTCCGCTCTTCTAGTGGTGCAAAAGAGACGAACAGCAGCGTAAGCCGCACAAAGCTCCTACCTGCGTTCGCTCCACTAGTGTGCGAGGACACGAACCACTAGATATGGCACCTGCCTAGGTCCGCTCTTCTAGTGGTGCAAAAGAGACGAACAGCAGCGTAAGCCGCACAAAGCTCCTACCTCTGTTCGCTCCCCTAGTGTGCGAGGATACGAACAACTGCCAGACGCAGTATAAGGAACGTTACCCTAGCGGCAACGTCCACCTACGAGTACAATCACAAGGCCCAGCCAGACCATGTGCCTCAGGCACCTGCCTATGTCCGCTCCCCTAAGAGGTAAGGATACGGACAGCAGCCGAAGCTGTAAGGTATAAGAACGCTACCCTGCCGGTAGCGCTCACCTAGCATAGACAGAGGAATGCCTAGAGGAACGCGCACAGAGCGTCTACTCATATGCATGAACCAAGAGGACTGAGCACCATGCGGCGTGTGTCAGGGTCTTATATAGACTCTGTGCCTCATCCAAGATGGAGGACACCAGAGCCAATCCGCTTCCAGAACGACAGGAGTGACGTCATGCTGGCCTATCACCGAGCAAGACGTCACAAGCACATGACCAGCGACCAATCGGCATAGAAGGTGTCAGAGACATGTGACCTCGTGTCAGCGATGATGTCACCCGCACATGTGCAATGGCTCCAAGATTGGACTTAGTCTCCGGCGCTCGCACATGTGCAGTAGCAAGAAATCTGGACTTAGTTCACAGCGCTCGCACATGTGCAGTAGCAAGAAATCTGGACTTAGTCTCCAGCGCTCGCACATGTGCAGTAGCAAGAAATCTGGACTTAGTCTCCAGCGCTCGCACATGTGCAGTAGCAAGAAATCTGGACATAGTCTCCAGTGCTCGCAGCAACCATAACATCTTCCAGGCTATGGGGCGGATGATGCCTGGAAGATAACTCCGCCTCCAGATATTATTTTAAATAAAAAAAGGCGTTACCAGTGTGAGACAAGTAACTGACACAGAACAGGAGGGGTTGGAGTGTGATTGATTGAGGTGTGGACAGGTGTCTTTTATACAGGTAACGAGTTCAAACAGGTGCAGTTGATACCGGTATAATGAGTGCGGAGTAGGAGGGTGTCTTGAAGAAAAAATGAAAGGTCTGTAAGAGACAGAATTCTTGCTGCTTGTAGGTGATCAAATACTTATTTCATGCAATAAAATGCAAATTAATTATTTAAAAATCATACAGTGTGATTTTCTGGATTTTTTTTAATTCTGTTTGTTTTATTCTGTCTGTCACATTTGAAATGTACCTACACTAAAACTTACAGACCTCTCCATACTTTGTAGGTGGGAAAACTTGCAAAATCAGCAGTGTACCAAATACTTATTTTCCTCATTGTATACAGTTTGGGATGTTAACTCCTGCTGACACATTCCCTTTATAGATTGGTATAATTGTGAAGTTTCATTATATAAAAGGCTTCTCTGTGACTTACCTTATTCCATATTCACTCCATTTTTTAAAAAATTGAGAGCATTGCAAAGTAATTTGTAGTAAAAAGTGCTCTTTCTCCCTCTTTACTGTCACCACTGAACTGAGCACTCCTGCGCTGCATTCCTTTTTGTCTATTAAATGTTTGGATAATCTTTACCTGTAATGGCTTGTGAGGTCATAGTTTTTATAAAATTTTATGATGAGATTTAATCTTGAAAATGACTTTATTATTGGTTTCCTTCAAATTATTTCTGCATATAAATAGCATATGTCAATTCTCCTCTAAACCCCATTTAATTGCAACTTTATTCTATATTAAGTATTTCTTGTCCAAAGATATTACTTTCTATTAAAATGCTGTTTGGTTTTGACATTTCTCCAGAAAAGTAATTTTTGTCCTGAAAGAGTCAATTTTTATATCTCATCTCTCAATCTTTCACAGAATTCGACTTCATACCTGCAAGGATTGGACGGAAGACCATTAATGGCTGCTCCTGTTTTTACAAAGGTGAACTATCTATATTCCCTAGGTTGCAACATAACTTTAATTGCCAATGAATCATTCCAAAACGGAAAACATACAGACAGTGCCATAACTAGAGTATGATGGGCCCCGCTGCAAAGTTTGGGCCTGGCCCCCCAGCATGTTGATCATATGTATGGGCCCTTGTAGCATCATAAATCCAATAAAGACATAGGAGTTATCCCCCTCTTTCTTTATTGTGTAGTAATGTCCCCCATCCAGGGCTGTTCCCTGGTAAATATGTTCCACATCCAGGTATATATGTCCCCCATTCTAGGCCCCTTTCTTGGTATATAAGTCCTTATGCTGGTATAGATGTTTCTTATCCTGGTATGTATGTCTGCCATCCTGGTATGTATGTTCTCATCCTGGGCCCATCTTGATATATATGTCCTCATCCTGGGCCCCATCCTGGTATATATGTCCCCTTTCCTGGTACATATGTCCTTATCCTGGTATAAATGTCCCTCATCCTGGTATGTATGTCCCCCATCCTAGGCCCATCCTCGTATATATGTTCTAATCCTGGGCCCATCTTGGTATATATGTCATTCTGAACCAATCCTTGTATATATGTGGCCCATCCTAGTATATATGTAGTTCATCCTGGCATGTATGTCCTCATTCTCGGCACATCCTGGTATATATGTCCTCATCATTGGCCCATCCTGGTGTATATGTGGCCCATCCTGGTATGTATGTCCTCATCCTGGGCATATCCTGGTATATATATCCTCTTTCTGGGCCCATTCTGGTATATATGTCGTTATCTTGGGCCCATCCTAGTGTATATGTGGCTCATCTTAGTATGTATGTGTCGCGGGTGGCGGTGCGCTGCGCTCGCTAACGCTCGGGTCCGGCGCTGCAGCTGCTGCTCGGTGGCTTGAGCGGTGGGCCGGATCCAGGGACTCGAGCGGCGCTCCTCGCCCCTGAGTGAAAGGGGGGTGGTTTGTTTGGGGATTTAGTCAGTGACGCCACCCACGGGTTGTGGTGAAGATGGGCACCACCGCTGCTGGTGACGGGGATCCCGGGAGCGATGTTAGGGAGCAGCTGGGATGTTGTTGTCCCCCTCCGTGGGTAGGGGTTGGTGGTCCCGGGGCCCGGTGGTGTGACGGGGAGGCAGGGTCGGTGAGGTGCAGGGTTGCAGGGACAGCGCGCCGCGGTGCCGGATGGCACGGGTGTACTCACTCAGCAATGGATGCACAAAGTCTCCGGTAAACCAAACGGCTGGATGGATGAGTTCGCAGCCGGCTGCAGTGTCTCTCTCCCCGGACAGGTGATTGTGGCTGTCTTTCCCTGCACCTTTGTGTACTGTGATGACTCCAATGGCTTCCCAACGGTTGTCCGCTCCCCCGTGTATAGATACCGGAGGAGCCCGTTTTGCCCGCAGGCGCTGGCCCTCGGATTTCTAGCCGGTGGCGGTGGCTGTATATCCTCACGGTGTGAGCGGTTGCCTTCAATCGGGACTTAGTTGTTAGGGAACCCCGGGGGTTCCTGTCACATTCGGATTTGACTGTTGACGGCGGCTCCAAGCCTGGTCGGGGTCCGATGGCCCTGCCTGTGTGCTTAGCTTCACTCCGTTCCCGGTACCGGTGGGCCACCGCCCAGCCCCGGTCCTTACGGCTCTGCGGAGTTCCACCAACTCCTGCAGACGGCCACCACCATCTGCCAACCTTGCTGTCAGTGCCTGGTCTCCGACCCAGACACTTGCAGTACGTGACCTCTCACTTTCACCTCCTAGACTCAACTGTCTGCTTTCCCGCCTCCAGGCCTGTGAACTCCTCGGTGGGTGGGGCCAACCGCCTGGCTCCGCCCCACCTGGTGTGGACATCAGACCCTGGAGGGAGGCAACAAGGGTTTTTGTCTGACTAATGTAACTGTCCGGGGGGTGGGTGTGTGTGTGTGTGTGTGTGTGTTTTGACTGTGGCTACCTGGCTAGTCCAGGGTGCCACATATGTCCTTATCCTTGGCCCTTTACTGGTATAAACAGTTGTCGTTCTAACACATAAAAAACAAAACATTCTATTCACCTCCCTCCACTCCCACGCTACACAGTGTCTGTAGCTAGTATTCAGTGGCCGGCAGCTGACATTGGAGTGCGCGCCATAGCACATGACATCACTGTCATGCGCTCCCAGTCACGTACAGCCCAATGTCAGCTGCCGGTCTTAGTTTGACTGGTAGCTTGTGTTGCAGCGAGGTACCCGACGGGACTCTATGCTGTAATGCATTTCAGCTGGATGTACGCCCTCCAATGCACATGCAGCTATAGCAGGCACTGGGGTCGGTGAAAAAAGAAAAAATTCAGCTCACCTGTCACCCAATGCTGCAAGATCCCAGGGATGCACGAAGTCCACTGGTTAGTCCTGACCAGCATGAAGGTGACAAAGAAAATGGAAGGTTTGGACCCAGCACTGATTCCGGATAAGATAAAAAAAACTCCTTTATTGGTACATTTTAAAAAACATGTGGAGACCACAGATGGAAAATTCGGGTCATAGGTAGCCTTTACATGTTTCAAACTTCATGATACAAACAAACTTCATAATAGAAACAAAAGAGTCCTTAACTGGGGTCGGTGAGCCTCTTGTACTCCCAAGCCCAGTCACGACCTCTGTGACTGCGATTGTTATGCCCCTGCATACAGAATATAAATGTAATGAATAAGTAATCTAAGAGCACCATAATGTGGAAACAGAGACCCTGATTCCAGTGATGTGCCACTTACTGGGCTGTGTTTTGCTGTTTCAATACAATCAGTGTTTTATCAGCAGGAGATTATCACCATAGGACAAAGGACTTCGTGCATCGTAAGCCAACCACACCCAACCACTGATTAGCATCTCTCTGTAACTATACATAATACACAGAAAGCTGTGGTGTGGCCGGGGTCATATGTAGGTATAAAACCGAGCTCTGCTATGAGTGCAGCAGAGAAGATTGTGATTCTGTCATAACTGCTGCACCCAGTAAACTAAGTGATACATCGCTGGAATCAGGTTTTCTGCCCCTACCTCATGCAGCTATCAGATTATATAACAAAAAATGATTACAGATTCCCTTTAATAACATCATGAAAGTTATAAAAACAGGGCATATCTTCTAGTATTGATTGCTAATCATTTTTACTGGTGTTATATTGATGGCATTGTGGAATTTATTAGAATAATTTTATTTGTTTTCTCCTTTATGTTTTGTAGACATTGCAAGACATAACGTCTTCTGAGGGTCAGTTGGTTGTATTTGAAAGCCGAGTCAAGGGATCTCCTTCCCCAAAGGTTGAATGGTACAGAGAAGGAACGTTGATTGAAGATTCACCAGATTTTCGGATTTTACAGAAAAGTAATCTGCTTCCTATATTTGATTTTATTCAATATAGTATCCAATACAGTATTCACACATATACTTATCTACATGCTCACCATATACATATACAGTGGGTGAAATAAGTATTGAACAAGTTACTAATTATCTAACTAAATATATTTCTAAAGATGCTTTTGACATGAATTTCTCATCAGGTGTCGGTAACAACCCATCCACTCCTCACAGGCAAAGAAGTCAAACTCAAGATTTCCATAAAATAAGTTACAGTATGTGTAATAATTAAAGATAAAAAGGAAAAAGTATTGAACACATGAAGAAAGAGATTGCAAAAATCATGGAAAGTCATGACACCAGCTAAAATGTATCAGCAGTTAGAAAGCAATCCTGCTACTTAGTGAAAAATAATATCAACTAGTTCAACTAATGGCCTATAGAAAGGTGTCTCATTACCAAGGTGACACACAAGAAACATCTCATGATGGGTAAAACCAGTGAGCTGCTTCAAGACCTTTGCAACCTTATTGTTGCAAAATATACTAATGGCATTGTTTACAGAAGAATTTCTAAACTACTGAAGGCTCCAGTGAGCACTGTTGGGGCCATAATCCGGAAATGGAAATAACATAATTTCACCATATACCAGTAACGACCAGGTGCTCCTTGCAAAATTGTAGACAGAGAAGGGAAAATAATTATCAGAGTTATCCAAGAACCAAGAACGACCTGTGGAGAGTTAAAGAAAGAACTGGAATCAGCAGATACAATTGTTTCAAAGAAAACAATAAGTAATGCTTTCAACCTACATTGCTGAACAAACAGCATGCTCAAGTGTGTTTAATGTTCGCTCAATATTTAGACAAGCCTTTGAAATACTGGGAGAATATAATAGGGTCAGATGAGACCAAAATGTAACTTTTTGGATGCCATAACAAACCATGTTTGAAGGTTAAAAGGCACTCCATATCACCCCAAAACATCATACTAAGGTGGGAACATCATGGTGTGGGGCTGTTTTCTAGCATATGGCTCTGGCAAGCTCTTCATATAATTGAAGGAAGGATAAATGGACAAAGTACCAAGACAATGCAATGTCGTCTGCAATCTACCAGGATGATGAAAATGAAATGAGGGTGGACATTTCAGCAAGACAAATGTCCCAAACACAAAGCCAAGGGTACTCTCAATTGGTTTCAGAGAATGAAAAAAAAGCTGCTAGAATGGCCCAGACAATCTCCTGACCTGAATCCAATAGAAAATTTATGGAAGAAACTAAAGCTCAGAGTTCATAGGAAAAGTCTACAGAACCTTCAGGATTTGAAAAGTGTTTGCTCAGGTGTGATTTTGGGCCATTCTCCCACACAATGCATGTGACTAGTTTATCCATATGGGAGGTGTCTTGAAGCTATAATCACCAATAACGGATTTTGTACGAAGTATTAAATACATTTTAGTAAGTGTGTTCAACACTTTTTCCCTTTGTCATTATTACACATAACTTAATTTATGGATTTCTATGGTTTGATTTCTTTGTCTGTGTGGACTGGATGGGTTGTTACCGATATTTGGTGAGAAATTCATGTCAATCCCATCTTTGGAAATATATCTACTTAGAAATAAGCATGCTTGAAACAAAGTTGTTTACCCACAAAATAAAATTACCAAAATTTAATCTATGGTTTATACTATTGCAACTACTTAATGAATATCATTATCCAGAACATACAAAAAAATGATTTTATTTTTTTTTTTTGTTTTTTTTTAAATAATCTTATATAAGCAGTTCAGTCAGTTAAATGGTTTACACATATTAGAATCACTATTAATAAATCAAAGGTGAAAATCACAAAATTGTACTAAATTTTATATGTAATTTTTTCCTAGAACCTCGATCTATGGCTGAACTAGGTAAGTGTAAAACTATGAGTATGAAACAACAAAGAACCTTACTCAGTTATGGAGAAAAAATATATAATATGTATAGGGACCTTCCAGTTCTACCCTGACATGATACAGGGGAAAAGAAAATGTAAGAGAGGTGGACACCAACTGCGTCAATGTTGTGTAATGTGAATTACATTTTACATGTTTTATAAATACTGTGATATATATATATATATATATATACATAAAATAATGCATAGTGTATAGCAATGTAAGGTATAATGTAAGATGTAGCAGTGTTGGTAATGTGTACAGTATTATAATGTAAAGTATGTGTGTAGAAAAGTAGGTAAAAGGTTAAGTCTGCCCAGGAACAGACTGCAGGGACATAAACAGTTAAGTGTTGGGACTAGTCCAACCTGGGAGGAGTCAACTGATAGTGAAATGGCTGGCAGGGCTTTTGAAGTGGAGGAGTAAGTGTCGCGGGCGGAGGAGGGGACGCTGCGCTCACCCACTGCTCGGGTCCGGCTGCCACTGCTGCTGCGGCCTCTGCTGCTCGGTGGCTCGAGCAATGTGCCAGATCTCGGGGACTCGAGCGGCGCTCCTCGCCCGTGAGTGAAAAGGGGATTGGATTTGGGGATTTATTGTCCGTGACGCCACCCACGGTTGTGGTGATTGTGTGGACACCACCGCTGCTCTGTATGGGGATCCCGGGAGCGGTGACAGGGAGCAGCTTTGTTGTTATCTCTCCCCTCTGTGGGTAGGGGGTTGGTTGTCCCGGGGCCCGGTGATGGGGTAGGCATGGATGGCAGGCCGGGTGCGGGGCTTGCTGAGGTGCAGGGTCACGGGGGCAGCGCTGTGCCTCACGGCACGGTGGTACTCACTCAGCCTGAGACGTTGACACAGTTCTCGGTAAAACACGCGGCTGGAAAGACGGTTCCCACGGACGGCTTTCTGTTGCTTTTCCCCGGTAGTTAACGGTGACTGTCACTTTTCCTGCACCTGAGTTCACTGTTGGTAGCGATGGATTCCCACCGGTAACCCGCTCCCCGACTTGGATATGGGCCGGAGGAGCCCCCCTTTGCCCGCAGGCGCTGGCCCTGAGAAACTGGTGCCTTGGCGGTGGCGGTGTTTCTCTCATACGATTGGACTGTTGCCTTCAATCGGGACTTAGTTGTTTGGAGACCCGGAGGTCCCCTTCACTGACGGATTTGGCAAATTCACGGCGACTCCTAGCCTTGCCGGGATCCGAAAGGCCCCTGCCAATGGTGCTGGCTTCTCTTTGTATACTGGTCCGGTACCGCCGGGCCACCACCCGTCCACGGTCCTTTCGGCAACCTCCGATCAGCCTCCACTGCAGACGGTCACCGCCGTCTGCTAACCTTGCTGTCTCAGTCCGGGGCACACACTCGGACTAACTTCAGGCTTCCAAACTGTCACTTTTTCTCTTTCCACTTCAACTCCTCTCACTTGCTCCTCTACCACTCTCCTCCTAAACTCATCTCTCTCCTTTCCAAACTGTTCTGCCTGGTTTTCCCGCCTCCAGGACTGTGAACTCCTCGGTGGGCGGAGCCAACCGCCTGGCCCACCCCCTGGTGTGGACATCAGCCCCTGGAGGAAGGCAACAAGGATTTCAGGTTTAGCTTTGGTGTACCTATCCTGGGTGTAGGGTGTGGTGGTGTCATTACCTGTGACCCCTGGCTTGCCCAGGGCGTCACATAAGGAGAAAAGAGAACTCGGATGACTGAAAACTCTTGTGTGCCAGTTGCACCCTTAACAGAGATACCGTAGTTGCCCAAGTCCCTAAAGAATCCTAAATCCAGGACTCTGCTGTTGTTGGAAGCAGTCGGCTGAAGTTTTTGTTTGACCCTCCCTTGTTTTGTTGTGCATGTTGCACCTTCCCCTGCTGGATTGAGGCGTTCAAAACTGTGAAAGGGTCCTAAACACTTCACCTTGGACTTTGCTCAGCCAACAAGGACTGTCTCCTAATTTACATAAGAAATAGATAAATTATGTCACTTCTGAATAATGGTGCCCAAGTAGGATCCAGTTCCATGTAATGGTGAAAATAGAACTTGGCACTCAAATTAAGTTGAAACTTAAAATCTATTGTGGGTAATCGAAACCAAACCAACACAAACGTTTCGGTCTAAGTGGTGGACCTTCGTCAGTGTGCAGGAGGAGAAGTACGGATCTGCCCCAGGGAAGGTGAGCGCTATGAAAACAGCTGCATCCACCGCTGGAAAATGAAAGCGGTTGACGAAGGTCCACCACTTAGATCAAAACATTAGTGTTGGTTTGGTTCTGAGTACCCACAATAAAATCTAAATTTCAGCTTAATTTGAGTGCCAAGATTTATTTCCACAAGGACAGTGCCCTATTGTTCCCATGGACTTTGTCACAAGCCCCTCCTAATGGATTCTGCTATCTGCTTTACATTTCCTCATTACCAAAAATAGGGGGTACCCCATGTATTTATTTATTTTGTTAATCTAGCCTAAACACCCTTTAGTGCCACATGAATGGCACTAAAAAGTCCAAGTTTATAATATATAGGGGGGTTGTAAAATTATATATCTGCAGGATATGTATCTATTCTGTCTATCTATTCTATTTATCCACTGGCATACACAGACAGAAGAGGAGCCTGGTACAAGAACTGTATTCAGGCCCTTTGGAGTCCAATAACTCATCATGGTCCTCCTGTACCAGTCTGTTATTTGTATTGTTCAAGATTATTGTATTTGTTTTTATTATGTGTACCCTTTTAACATGTAAAGCACTATGGAATAAATATGCTAGAATAATAAATAATAATAATAATAATAATGCACAATTCCACCTGCTTTGAATGTAGCAATCGGCCCCCATACTTCTAGGGCCCCTGTTGCACCAAGGATATGTCCGCCCCTGTATCTAATTATTCTATATATCTATACATCTATTTATTTATTATCTATCTACTGTATTATTTATCTAATATCTTTTTATTATTTATCTATTTATTTGTCTGTCTGTCTGTCTATCTATGCTTTTATGTAATTTTAAGCTAGCTGTCATAATAATAAATTAGAGTATGTAAAAGATGATTATATACTGTAAATGGCATACACATGTCATATGGATGCAAGGCAAGAAAAAAACAATAGGACACTCGCATGACATCCATCTGGATGAGTATCAGAGCGATTATTTATATGCTAGTGGGAGCGAGGCCTTATGTGATATGGGTGTAATAGAAGGTGGTATTGTACTTGCAACCCAATATACTAGACAAAGGGTAGTGGGTGCTGAGGGTGGCTCTTCATCTGGCCAGCGATTGCTGTATTAACATCATGTCTGAAAGCTATATTTGTTATATAAGACACATGTGACCTTTTTCCCTGAATTATTTTATGCAAACTAAAAATGTATTTTACTGTGCCAGCAAATAATATGAGCTTTCAGAAATCTCATGGACACACTTTTTTTTTTTCCTGACTAAATTTGAGAACTGCAGCGTTGTTTAAATCTGCAGCGTCAATTTCTTTAGCGGTTTTTACAGCGTTCTGCATTTTTCCTCCCATAGAAAGCAATGAGAAAGAAAGATGTTCCAAACAATGCAACAATGTATTTTTCTTTGTTTTCCCAGCATTTTTTAAGGGTTTTTGGTTAATACAAACAATTATATTAAACAGGCAAAGCATACATGTAATTGGCACCCAAAATATACTGCAAAAAGTGCCAAAAATGCTGCAACACTAGATTTTTGAACACAGCGTTTTTACTGCCAAGAAAACATATTTTGGCTGCCGGTAAAAAAAAAAAAAGAAAACAGCGAAATGTCTCTGTGTGAACATTGCCTAAGATTAAAGAACTCCATGGGTATAAGCCAAAATGATATACAGGGCATCATTCACCCAACAGACTATTTGCTACATTTACATGAAACAAACAAACCAAAACAACCTTTAAGTATATGTGTATATTTTTGTTTTATTCAACAGAAGAGATATGCACTTTAGTTATTGCAGAAGTCTTCTCTGAAGATTCTGGCATGTTTACATGTACAGCAAGCAACAAGTATGGCACCACTTCTAGCATTGCATACTTGACTGTGAAGGGTGAGTAACAAAGGTTAGAATCTTCTAGATGTGTTCAGTACTGTTATGTCCATTTAGCCAAAAATGTCATTAAATGCAGCCATAATGGTGACGATGATGTACTGGAAAAATATAGATTTATTGAGCAGTTTGCAGCATTTTTCTCTCACCATTTTCTCCTTTTTATTCTGCTCTTGCATCCTTTCAAAAAAGTAGATGTGACATAGGCAAGGGGCTGGGGTCATCCATCACCCAATAGATTTATTATAAGCTATGCCAGAACCTGCCATAAATTATGTTTATCTATGAGCAAAACATTGATCTAAAAGAAGGGGGCACTTAATTTTCCTGAGGGTCCACATGAGAGACCATGACTCTTGTGGAGGGCTGAACCAATAGACTAAAATTAATTCAGCATACAGCCCCCCATGTAAAGTGTGAACCCACACACGGTCCCCCTATATACAGGATGAGCCCTCACATAGCAGCGCTACATACAGTATGAGCCCCCACACAGTCTCCCTATGTACAATGTGAGACCCCACAATAGACCCCAATATAAAGTATGAATTAAATTGTACAAATGTTCGTAGCACAACTCCTTTAATTAATTTGTTATGTTATCTTTTGATTTAAGTTAAATGTATAAATTACCCAACTGTAAATGGAAAAGTAAATCGCTGAAAGTCACATCCCAATCGTACCAATAATTATTCAAAATGTGTCAACTCAATATGTTTAGATACTTTTGTGATAAAATAATTGCTTTTCTTTTCATGTTCTTCCAGGTTCCAATGAAAATCCTATTAAACCTCCCCTAACCATAAGCACAATCAACATAGATGCCTTTAAAAGGGAACCTTTGCCCTCTACACCACCGCCAGTTTTAGTGGAAGCACCTCCAAAGCCTAAATTAGAGGGGGTACTAGTGAACCACAATGAGCCAAGGCCAAGCTCAAAAATTGGCCTGAGAGTTCATTTCAACTTGCCTGATGATGACAAAGGAAGTGAATCATCTTCTGAAGAAAGTATTCTGGTGGGAAGGACCTATACATCAAATAACCAGGACATGTTAAATGGTCAATCATACTCAGCATTATCTGGATCTATGAAAGAGCCTCCACCAGTCTTTGCAAAGCCAAAACTGTAAGTGTATTTTTTACCGTGCATTGATGATCAGATTTATAGGAACATTAAAAACCAAACATCAGGATTTTCGTGTATAAGGTGCAGCCAGTGCAGTACTGGCACTATCAGGCACATTGTGTACGTACCATTAGTGGGTAGCTCAGATGTGTAGGCTGTGAAATCCAAGTTTATAAAGTTTGAAAATTCATCATGTTTTTGATTGACGTGTGCGCCTCTGCTGCTAATGTCCGGGCGGTTTATGCTCGTGGATTCCCGCCCCCCGCCGCCTGTTCCTCCCTCCCTCTGGCTGTATGTAAATTTCTACTTCTCTTCTGTTACACGGCGTCGGAGTTAGTGCCTGCGCATAGCGCTAATCTCCGGCGCCGTGTTTATGAAGCCCACAGTATTATTGTGCATGAGAGGGCAGCGCATGCGCCCTCGCTTCTTCAGATCTGTTGTGACCGCGTGAGTGCGCGAGGTGTCACAACAGGACTGCAGAACAAAAAACAATGTATGTTGACTTACTGTGTGCCAAAAGGACACTAAATTGACATACACAAGTTTAATGGATACTTATGCATATGTTCGGCACAATTATCTACAGTAGTAGTCTACTCGTCACTTACGCAGAACATAGGGCCAGAACTAGATGTAAACAGCCCCTAATATATGAGTGACCTGTTAAGAAATTTGGTGAAGTGACAACTTTTCTTCCACAGATAGGGGTTTGTAACTTACATTCTCTTTATGCTTGGTAAAGTAAAAATTCTTAATATGTTTAACATATTGTGTTTCTAGATGACATACACAATGCTATTGACTGTCTATGTATAAGATGTAATAACATATTTTAAGAATCATGTTTGTAATTTGTATACAGAGATGCTGTGAAACTACAACAGCTCCATAATCAAGTAATGAATGAACAGCAAGTTCAACCACCAAGCCCTACTGCCACGTCAAAAGATGTCCAGTCCAGCCCAGGAAACCAGAATTCGTCTGCTGCCCAGCCTTACATGTTTTCTCGCCCACAACAGCTTGTCACAAGTTCTGATTCCCTAAATACATACCCAGTTTCAGCATTTAACACTGTATCTCAGACGACAAGGCCATGGGCAGTAGGTGCACAAAATACTTCCAATTCTCCCTCTGCGGTTTCATCTCCTTCAACGCCTTCAATACAGCCCATCTGGAACCAATTCCAAGCACAAACTGTAACACCCTCCCCTGTTTCACCGCCTCGGATTCAGAATCCAGTTGCATTTCTGAGTTCTGTTCTTCCTTCGCTACCTTCACTACCATCCACCCCTACAGTAACAAATTCAATGGGTCTACCAAAGAGTGCTTCCTCGTAAGTATGTACATTTCTCTATAGAAAATTTCCAACTTGAATATAATCTGTCCAAAATTGTGTCATTTATGTGTGATGAATTGAATATGACATGTTAGTGTGGAAGTTACCAGACAGGACCTTGAAGCTACCTAATCAGTAGGTTCCCATGGGAACATTTTCAGCTTCTCTTATGCTCATGTTAAGCCTTCTCAGAGATATTGTCTAAATCTGCACACTTGTAGGCCTTTAATCCCCAAAAATAAAGGTAAACTATAATCATTGAACAACCGATTTTCTTTATTTTATTGTGCTCATATGAACCTCCCAAATGGAAATTCCCTAACTGAGGCATCCCCTTTGTGATTGGCCACAAATGTGGGTATTGATTCCTCAACCCCTTTGATGTATAATTGGGCTCGTAGGAAATGATCATTAAGTCTCCAAGAAAAACTTCTGGTGGTGTGAGTAGATAGGTCAATTATGCCCAAAAACTGGTGCATGGTCAGACCGCAGGAATGAATGCATAGAACATGTAGGGGAAGAGTCTAATAGATTATGGAATATAAAAATATAGTCTAAACAACTGTAAGTGTTGTGTATAACTGAGTGATGGCTAAAGGCCATTTGGCCCAGATGGAGTACACACCACATTCACTAAGTGAAGCTTCTCAAGTTGTTTCCTAATACTGCGGATTGTCGAAAATGAAACAGATGACCTACCTGTTGAAGAGTCAACAGACGTATGGGTATTTTGAAATCTCTGCCCAGAATGATAGATGAACCCCCAGCGAGCTCAGTCAGTGCCTGTAAACCTCCACATGGGCCTTGCTCTGTGTTGAGGAAATAAATCTTAGCAATTCCCATGTTCATATTGGCAATAGACACTCTCAGAAAATTATATCTACCATCCGGATCAACCCCTGACTCTAGAATCTGGGGGGAAGGGATTTATGGAAACAATAGTAACACTTTTTGTTTTATTATTTTGGTTAGTAGAATGGGATTAGACACTTTAGTATCTATTTTAGCACTTAGGACCAAAGGAGGACTTAAGGTGTCTTTCTTGAAGCATAGCTATTGAGATTCTTTTTTGTGTGTAGATAAAATATCTGTCCCCGTTTCATAGTCCTGTTTAGACCTCTAATGTTGAAAGAAGTGAATGTTAGCTTAGCCATAATAAACAGTTAGAGGAAGGGAGGGCTACTAAGACAAAACACAAATATAACAAACATAAAAGACTTGACAAACATGGGGGGGACAAACAATACTGGAAGGGACTACTTCCATAAGCCAAAAATTAAACTAATAACTCCTAGCAGGAGAGAAAAGGACCTTATGAACAGGTCCAAATTCTTAAGTGGGGATAAGGAAGCCATGACAGAGAAAGCCTCGGCAGGAGACCCATATTACTCATATATCCAAATTATACATAGTATACCCAAAAGAAAAGGCAGAGAATCAGGGACTAAGAGAAAAAGTAGAAGGTAGATAAGAGGAATAGGAAAGGAAGTGATGAAGGTGGAGTAGCTGCAAGAGAGTACCTGATACAAATACTTAAATAAAACTTTCGACAACCATCTTTAAAGCATCAATAATGACCAATTGTAGTTCTAGTGATGGTCCCATATACTACCCAACCCCATAACAGCATAGAATAGAACAGAGGAGGAGGCTGTTGGTATACAGGAAACCAAGAATGTCTTGCAGGAGTTCTGCAGGTACACGTCGTATCCTGCTATTAGCAAGCCACGCCTCCTTGTATTATTATATATGGGCTGTGTTGTGTAAGGTATCAGTATTATACATGGGGTGTGTTGTTTCGGGTACTGGTATTATATATGGTTCTGTGTTGTGTTGTGTCAGGTACTGGTATTATACATGGTGCTGTGTTTTGTTATTTACCGGTATTATACATGGGCTGTGTTGTTTCAGGTACTGGTATTATATATGGTTCTGTGTTCTGTTGTGTCAGGTACTGGTATTATACATGGTGCTGTGTTGTGTCAGGTACTGGTATTATGCTTGATGTTGTGTTCTGTGAGATAGTGATGCATTGATGAAGCCAGGGAATATACACCTGGCTTCATTACACCTAACTTCATTACAGCTAACAAGAAAGGTAGGTCATGGGTGGAACTAGTCTGGCCAATAAACTGCCCTACTCCAGACTAATCCTAGCTAAATTGTATACTAAAAGCAACATATTTCATTGTGATTTTTTAAACAGAAATGACACATGATGGACCTTTTTATATCCCAGAAACAGTAACATATAAAGGTTCCCTTTAAGCTGTTACTTTATACACTGCTATTTTGTTCTGGCTTTGGCCTGTATGGACCTAGCCCATCATAGCTCATACATTCAGATGAGTTCTAAATGAAGTAACTGATAAGCTCCACCACTGCAAGAGGTTTATACAATCTGGTAACCAGAATTTTTCATATTGTAATGTACATTATTTTTCTTCCAGACCATTTGCTGGATCAACAAAGAAAAATTCAGTGCGGTTCAGCTCACAGGATTCAATACAAGCAAGCAAGAATCAAGTTGTGCGGGAATTAGAAAAGAAACTGTCATTGAGAGACGATGTACCTGTTCCACGGCAGCAGGTTTGTAGTATATAGTTATAGTTAGGTCCAGAAATATTTTGACAGTGACCAAATTTTTGTGATTTGCACTCTGCATGCCGCTATTTTTTATTATAAAATTAAACAACTGAGATGCAATTGAAGTATAGACTTTGGGGTTTAATTAAAGGGGTTGAATAAAAATATCATGTGAAACATTTACGAATTGCAACCTTTTTTCTACAAAGCCTCCTCATTTCAGGGGCTCAAGATTAATTGGACAAATTTACTTTACCATAAATAAAATGTTCATTTTTAATACTTTATTGAAAATCCTTTGCAGGCAATGACAGCCTGAATCAACTCAGAATATTGTCCCCAAATCAGGCAACAAATAAGTGGTTCATGTTAAAATTTTAAATTTTTATTACATACATTAAAAAACACATAATAAACATTAAAAAACAGAGTTAATCCTGCGGGGACACAATATATGCCCAGATACTAATGTCCACATATAAGGGGGAGCTGTGCATTATAAATACATGGCTACCGTAACTGAGGTAGATTTACATAGAACAGTGCTGCTAGTGAATTGACCATACATGCACTGAAACCCTGATAATATCCACTGAGCTGCCAAAATAAAGGTAAAGTGCCTAGTGACTTAATATTGCCTGCTACCCTATTGTAAACATTAGTAACTCCAAGGTTGGATGCTACAATAGCTACCTGATAGTAATAACGCAAATCCTGGATCTGGGTGACCGGTACCTCCACCCCAACGCCGTTTCGTCCTTGCTTCTTCCGGGGGCGTGACGCACTGAAGCACTGTTTTATGTAAATCTACCTCAGTTATGGTAGCCATGTACTTATAATGCACAGCTCCCCCTTATATGCGGACTTTAGTATCTGGGTATATATTGTGTTCCCGCAGGATTAACTCTGTCTTTTAATGTTTATTATGTGTTTTTTAATGTATGTAATAAAAATGTAAAATTTTAACATGAACCACTTATTTGTTGCCTGATTTGGGGACAATATTCTGAGTTGATCTAGTTGTTTCAAGTGGCATGAATATTTCAGGTGATTTGTTGATTAATGACAGCCTGAAGTCTGGAAGCCATGGACGTCACCAAATGCTTGGTTTCCCCCTTTGTGATACTTTGCCAGGTCTTTACTGAGGCTGACATCAATTGTTGCTTGTTTGTAGATCTTTCTGCCTTAATTTTGTCTTAAACATGTGAAATGCATGCTCAAAGGGGTTACAATCTGGTGATTAATAGGGATGATCAAATACCTTAAACATTCAGCTTCGCGAATATTTACCGAATAGGTCGCCACTATTTGGCTATTCGCGAATATTCGATGCGCAATGTAAGTCTATGGGAAATAATAACTATTCGGAACTATACGGGCTTCCCATAGACTTACATTGCGCATCGAATATTCGCATAGCGGTGAGCTATTCATCAAATATTCACGAAGCCGAATATTTGAGGTATTCGATCATCCCTAGTGATTAACTCAGCTTTTGAAGAATATTCCACTTCTTTGACCTAAAAATGTCCTGGGTTGCTTTCATGTTTTGGGTCATTGTCCATCTGTAATGTGAAGTGTCATCCAATCAACCTTCCTGGATTTGGTTGAATTCTAACAAAAAGTATCTCCCTGTACACTTCACAATTCATCCGGCTGCTTCTGTCTTCTGTCACATCATGAATAAACACTCGTGACCCAGTGCCATTGTAAGTCATGTACTGTATGCCCTCACACTGTCTCCATGTTTTACAAAGGATGTAGTGTACTTTGCATCATGAGCCGTTTCAATCCATTTCAATACTTTCTTCTTCTCATTATTCTGATACAGGTTGATCTAAATTTCATCTATCCAAAGAATGCTTTTCCAGAACTGGGCAGCTTCTTTAAATTTGTTTTGCACAATCTATTCTGGCTTTTGTATTTTGAAAGCTAATTAATGGTTTGCATCTTGTGGTGAACCCTCTGTATTTGCTCTAATGAAGTCTTCTCCTTATGGTAGACTTAGATACTTAACACTAACGTCTTGGAGAGTGTTCTTTACTTGGGTGGATGTTGTTAAGGGCTTTTTCTTCACCATGGAAAGGATTCTGCGATCATCCACCTCACTTGCCTTCTGTGGACATCTAGACCTTTTTGGGTTCCTACGTTTACCAGTGTGCTTTTTTTTTTTGTTACAGAATGTATACTGTTGATTTTGCTGCTCCACAGTGGAATGCAATAAGCACCAAGGCAACCCTGATCATTTATTTGGATGACGACGCTGCTCTGAAATGCGCTTCGGCACCATTCCTTACAGTGGAATGTAAAAAAGGTTGCGGGCACTTCCGTTCATCAGATGTCGGCTCCTTGACGCTGCTTGGGCTGTGCGGTTTGAGCTTACCTAATTCCCGCTCGCGCAGGCGGCAATCTTCTATCAATCCTTAGAGGGCTAGTTAAACGGGGACAAGAGGGATTTCTGCCCTCCACTGTATCAGATGGACTGTATCACACCATCAATCTTCTTCTGCACCATGGCCACCTGATGAGCCCATAAGGGGAAAACGTATTGAGGCAGGATGTAACGTAATCTGCACTACCTTTGATAAGTACCCCATATCTATATACTGTATATCCTGCCTATATAATTTTTCTGGTTTACATTTATATGCTACTGGTAGATTATTGGGATAGGTGAGGGACAGCCGTCGTGGAGCGGGGGCACCAATTACGTTGTGGTGCTTACCCTCTGTTGGTAGGCAGGAATATCAGTTTTGATAGGGTGAATCTCAGGGTAAGTTGAGTGTTACTTATCGTATTTATTCTGTGTTTATTTATGTATCATTAATGTTGTGAGTCCATATTTTAATGTATCTAGTAAACGTGAATTTCATCTTGGTTAAGGGGTGTTTCTATGTTATAGGTTTGATTGATTCCTGCTTTGGTCTGTTTCTCTTTCATTGGGAGTTCCTTTGACCGCATGTTGTGGGTTCACAGCAACGGATTCCTAATGCAAAAGCCACACCTGGAATCAGATCCAGACACTGTACCTGCTTAATTGATGATGGATTAACAAGGGAATAGATCATGAAGCCCATTAAAGTGCTTTTGAAATAACTGTCCAATTAGTTTTGGTCCCTTGAAAAAAGGCAGCTAAATGTTAAAGAGCTGTAATTCCTAAATCCTTACTCCAATTAGGATGTGAATACCCACATATTGAAGATGAGAGTCTGCACTTTAAGCCCATATTGATTATATTACTGTATCTTGAATATGTTTTGTATACAGCTAAAATGCCAAAACTTGTGTCACTGTCCAAATGTTTCTTGACCTAACTGTATATACAATTTAGAAGGTGATTCAAAAGGATGGTGCAAAATTATATCCTCGGCATTTATAACTGAAAATATAACACGAATGTATTAACATGAAAAGACACATCTATCTGAGTTTTATCTATACAGTACAAACATGCAAAGTGATTGTGAAAGGGGACACCTCAGATGTTTAGGTGGTAGTTCATCTCTGTCCAGACATTTGCCAGCATATCCTATAAAATGACTCCAATGTTTCAGTGAGGCGTTTGTGTTCTGTTCTCTCGGTTCTGAATACCGAGGCTATAATTATGCTCTATTCTTCTTGAATCACACTGTATAATATTTACATGCATCTTTCACACGTTACTGCTGCCGGAAGCATATATTAATGACAGTTGTTATCGCTACTTTAACTGTTGTGGATTTCCATTATTATAATTGCAGGAATACAAGATATCCAGTTTTGAACAAAGGTTGATGAATGAGATAGAGTTTCGCTTGGAGCGTACCCCTGTTGATGAATCCGATGATGAAGTCCAACATGACGAGATCCCCACAGGAAGGTGCATTGCACCAATATTTGATCGCAGGCTCAAACATTTCCGCGTCGTAGAAGGAACATCAGTTACATTTACATGTAAAGTTGTTGGAATACCTATACCTAAGGTTTGTCATTATAAAAGATGTCTCAGTCATCTATAAAAGCCAATTGATCACTGGGATTAGCGAATATTCTAAAGATATAATATTAACCAAATTATCCTAAGAAATACTGTCACCACCAAGACTCTTTGTAGTAATATGATTTGTATAGGTATAGGACTGTCTGTGAAAACCAGGCCAGATTCCGAAATTAATTCGAACCAGGCCCAAAAATAATTTAAGAGCCTAGAAAACAATCAAATGTATTTGGACCACAGATTAAACCAATTTATTTAAGTTCAGACAATAAAGCAGACACATAAAGTGAATTTATATACCAGATTAGAACCCTAAATTTAATTAAAATGTTAAACTAAATCCCTAAACTTAGCAATACCCATATAATCAATTCACACAAAAGAACACACAAAAAAGAACTCTCCCTTGCTAAAAACATATGCTTTTAATATTTACATATTAAAAATGTCTACATTGTAACATTTTGTATGTATGTGTTTGTATATACAGTATATACTATATATATATATATATATATATATATATATGTACACACACACACACACACACAAATATGCACACAGTGCATATATGTTAGTCATTTAATCATTTAACCCACTGTAATTTCTGGGATTTTTGTCTGGTGGCAGTTGTATCAATGGCTGACTACTTTCTTTGTATAAATGTGTATAAAGCTGTGGAAAAAGAAGCGCAAATAGGGTATTACCCCAATAATATGGGGTGAGGAGGGGGGAGTGAATACTCACCAGATGGAGTTGTGCAAGTCACAACCCCTTTAATCGCATATAATGTATTGATCCAGGCTGCAGCCACCCGATGGCAGATAACAGAGAAAAATAGAGATAGGTGATAATGCCGCGCCACAGATCACTTCTGGAACCGTAAGATTAACGTATCTTTATTGGCATAGGTCTACGCGTTTCAGGAGCTCCGCTCCCTTCCTCAGGACCGTGAAGAACCAAGAGACATCAAATCATTTGATGTCTCTTGGTTCTTCACGGTCCTGAGGAAGGGAGCGGAGCTCCTGAAACGCGTAGACCTATGCCAATAAAGATACGTTAATCTTACGGTTCCAGAAGTGATCTGTGGCGCGGCATTATCACCTATCTCTATTTTTCTCTGTTATAAATGTGTATAGGACTGCCGAATGGACTAAAAACACCTGAAACAGAAGAGGTTTAAATGATTTAAAGGGAACCTGTTAGATGCAATATGCACCCAGAACCACGAACAGTTCTGGGTGCATATTGCTAATCTCTGTCTAACCATCCCAGCCTTTAGTAGCATAGTTAAAGAGATCTTTAGAAAAAGTATTTCTAAAGATCTTTTATCGTATGCTAATTAGCGCAGGGATTAGTCCCAATTGTGTTATATCCCGCGACTAGCCGCCCTCTTAGCACGCCCACAGGGGCGTACTAACATGCTATTCAGTGCAGCGTCACGAGTGGCTACCATACATTACCATGCTAAAAGGGTGGACTAGTCAGGGGATATAATGCCTTTGGGACTAGTTCCCACTCATAAGATAAAAGATCTTTAGAAATACTTTTTTTTTAAGATCTCTTTATCTATATTAGTGTATATAGGTATGGTTAGGCGGGGATTAGCAATATACACTCAGTACCAGGCTCGGTCTGGCCCGCCGGGGTACTGGGGAATTCCCCGGTAGGCCCCGGGCCCTCAGTGGGCCCCTGTGCCTTACATAGCACGGGGCAGTGATAGCGCCGTGGTGCCGCCGGTTTTTCGGGGCCGGCGTTATGTGCAGGCAGACTGTGCAGGGCCCCCCACGCTCTGATGGGCCCCCCCTCCCACGCTCTGAGGGCCCCCCAGTCTTTTAATCACAAACTGCAGTGATAACACAAGTTCCGTATTATCGCTGTAGTTTATGCGGCTGCAGAAGGACCTGTGGTGACATCACAGTCATGTGATATCACCGTATGTCCTGCACTGCGGAAGTCCCAGACCGCGCCGCTATTCAAATGTATGCGCTTCTTTCAGACGCGCGTACATGGGAACAGTGCAGCCGGTGACAGGACTGAGGCGGAGGAGGTGCTCAGCCCCGCAGTGACACAGCGTCCGCCATCACATTGCGCCGGAGCAGCTGAGGAGAGGACACGCAGCGCTGCAGGTAAGCGCTCAGCAGCCGAAGAAAAAAAAAAGTATTTTCTCACCTCTCGTCCTCGTTCCCCGAGCTGTCCAGCTGCTCCTTGCAGACCGCAGGACACAGCTTCGGCTGTGTACTCCCGGGTACATCCGATGGCTGCAGGACCTGGCGCTGATCACCTGATGCGGTCACCTTACGAGGTGACGCCGGCTTAAACAATCAGCTGATGCTGATGCTGATGCTGAAGGAGACTTCATCAGATGATTACCGGCAGATCCTGCAGCGATCGGACGTGTGTATATATTTTTTTTTTCTCACTGATGCACCAGCTGCTTGTATAACCGGCTTTTATACAATCAGGTGCTGTGTCATGTGATTCAGGGCGTTGAACCTGACACATCATCTGATCGCTTTGCCTTCCAGCAAACCGATCAGAGGATATTGGATCCGGATTGGACAGCGCGGGACCCTTGACCCATGATTACTGCGGAGGGGGGCTCTTTATTTCAATAAAGATGGAGTCCCTAATTGTGTTGTGTTTTATTTCTAATAAAAATATTTTTCTGTGTGTTGTGTTTTTTTTTTATCTTTACTAGAAATTCATGGTGGCCATGTCTAATATTGGCGTGACACCATGAATTTCGGGCTTAGGGCCAGCTGATAATATACAGCTATCTCTAACCCCATTATTACCCAGCGAGCCACCCGGCATCAGGGCACCTGGAAGAGTTGGATACAGCACCAGAAGATGGCGCTTCTATGAAAGCGCCATTTTCTGGGGTGTCTGCGGACTGCAATGCGCAGCAGGGGTGCCCAGAAAGCTTGGGCACTTTGCACTCCGGATTGTAATCCCCAGCTGCCTAGTTGTACCTGGCTGGACTCAAAAATTGGGCGAAGCCCACGTCATTTTTTTTTTTTTAATTTCATGAAATTCATGAAATTAAAAAAAAAAAAGGGCTTCCCTATATTTTTGGTTCCCAGCCGGGTACAAATAGGCAGCTGGGGGTTGGGGGCAGCTCGTAGCTGCCTGCTGCACCTGGCTAGCATACAAAAATATGGCAAAACCCACGTCATTTTTTTGGGGGCAAAAAACTCCTGCATTCAGTCCTGGATGGAGTATGCTGAGCCTTGTAGTTCTGCAGCTGCTGTCTGCTCTCCTGCCTACACTATTGGATGGAGTATGCTGAGCCTTATAGTTCTGCTCCCCCTGCCTCTCCCCCAGCATACAGTCCTGGATGGAGCATGCTGAGCCTTGTAGTTCTGCAGCTGTCTGCTCTCCTGCATACATTAGTGGAGAATGAAGAACATATTGAAGAAGAAATGACATCAGACCTTTTTTTCTTTTTTTTTTTTCTTCAGCAATCTTTAATGGCATTGTTCACTGATTAAAAAACGCAATGAGCAAAAATGCACCAAAACACAGCGTCAAAAAAATGCAGTGTGTGAACTTAACCTAACGTGTGTGTGTGTGAACAACGGCATAATAGGGGACAGGAAGGGGACTGGAATGAGAATTTTACTAAAGGATGGGGGACCCATTCATACACTGCACAAGGATGGGGGGGGGCATTCACACACTGCACAAGGATAAGGGGGGCCCCATTCACACACTGCACAGGGATGGGGGTCCCATTCACACACTGCACAGGGATGGGGGTCCCATTCACACACTGCACAGGGATGGGGGGGCCCATTTACACACTGCACAAGGATGGGAGGCCCATTCATACACTGCACAAGGATGGGGGGGACCATTGCTACACTGCACAAGGATGGGGGTTGACCGTTGCTACACTGCACAAGGATGGGGGGACCATTGCTACACTGCACAAAGATGGGGGGGCTTTGGTACACGGCACAAGGATGGGGGGGCCCGTTGCTAAACAGCACAGGGATGGGGGGGCCCGTTACCTATATACAGATCTCCTGTTTATAAAGTCATCTGTGATCACTGTATTACCTATACACTGACACTATATACAGAGCTCCTGTGTATAATGGCACTGATGGTAATATTAATGTTATTAGTATTGTGGTTTTTATTCATGATCATTTATTGTAGTATTCCTCACTGTGTAGTAGTAATATGTGGTCTTGTCATGGTTTGTTGGTATTTGTCTCTTGTATGTAGTATTATTTGGTAATCTGGTCATAGTGTCGTGGTATATCTCCCTTGTATGTGGTAATATTTGTTTACTATGTGGTCTAATTATGGTGTGTCGGTATTACTCTCTTGTATGTGGTTGTGTTTGATCAGTATGTATTGGTAATATGTTATCTGGTCATGGTGTGGCGGTATTACTATCTTGTATGCGGTGGTGTTTGATCACTATGTATTGGTAATATGTTATCTGGTCACTATGTGGTGGTAATATGTTGTCTGGTCACGGTGTGGTGGTATTTCCCCCTTGTATGTGATATTATTGGTCTTGGTATAGTGGATTGTGTTGTGTCTGGAGGTCACTTTTGCTCTCTATCAATATGGGGAAGATTCTTTATTTCCAATAGTTTAAATATTTGAATGTTTAATCCTTCGCTGTCGTGTGATTATTACACTGCAGCAAATATGCACTTACAGAGATCTCCAGTGAAAACAAGTAATCTCTTTTTACTAAGGCCACGTGCACACAGTATTTGGTGAGTTTTTTACCTCCGTATTTGAAGCCAAAACCAGAAATTGTAGATCAGTAAAATGAGAGGAAAAGTATAATAGAAAGACGGGCACCGCTTTTGCATTTTTCACCCACTACTGATTTTGGCTACAAATGCTGATGTAAGATACTGACCAAATACCGAAAGTGTGAACGTGGCCTAAGTATGTGATAACTTATTCATCAGTGGTGGTCGGATTGCTGGGACCCGAACTGATCAGCAAAATGTGCAACTTTTATCCCCATTACACTGGAGCACATGTCTGACCCGACCCCTGATCCATTCATTCCCTCAGTGGCTGTGAGTGCTGCGCTTGTTATTATCTGGCTGCTCCACAGAGGATGGATGGAGCTGCGTTCACACATCCCACCCCACAGAGGATGAATGGAGCTGCGGTCACACATCCCACCCCACAGAGAATGACTGGAGCTGTGGTCACACATCCCACCCCACAGGGGATGACTGGAGCTGCGGTCACACACCCCACCCCACAGAGGATGAATGGAGCTGCGGTCACACATCCCACCCCACAGAGGATGACTGGAGCTGCGGTCACACATCCCACCCCACAGAGGATGACTGGAGCTGCGGTCACACATCCCACGCCACAGAGGATGACTGGAGCTGCGGTCACACATCCCACCCCACAGAAGATGGATGGAGCTGCGGCCATACATCCCACCTGCTGCCGCTGCATTGTATAATGGGCATATAAGTGTCCTGTCAGGATAAAAGTTACCCAATCTTCCGGTCGGTGCGGTTTACACTGGTCTGGTTCCACCAATCAATAAGTTATCACCAACCTATCTTGTGGATCAGTGATAACTTGTCACCAAAGATCCCATTACTGCAAACTACTGTAATTGTACAGAGTTATTGTGTGTGCACAGGAGATGTGCAGGAGCCGCCTGTGCTTTACAGTCAGCGCTAAACTATAACGGGCATAGCAGCTAATAGATATTTGCATGTAGCTGTAGGGTGGGCCCCTAGACTTATTTTCCCTGGTAGGCCCCAGACACCCCAGTCCGACCCTGCTCAGTACTGCTCGTGGTTCTGGGAGCATATTGCACCTGACAGGTTCCCTTTAAACACAGGGTATAATTAATCTTTTCTCATAAATCTATATATCGATCTGCTCAGCATCTCTAACTTTATACCATGATGCTTATGTAATGCCCCAAAGATGATGATTACATTAAGGTGCCTTTTATGTATATATGTGACTTTTGTAGTTTAAGTTTTGCAATGTTTGTATGCTGTGTGCCACACACAGGTACACAAAGCGTTAAACTCCTCACTTAGCTGGTAACTAAGGAATAAGCTTGGTGAGTAGAGTTTTGGTACAGAAGGCTTCTTCAGATTGCAGTTACAGCTCAGCAAGTGCACATGCCAGGAACATGTAAGGAAACTCTAACCTCTGTTCCAGCGGGTTGAAGGGCGATGGATTGACCTGAAGCACCGTGTAGGATCTCTGAGGACTTGCTCCCTTTTAGGCAGATGGAATGCCCTTGTTGGCACAACGCCCTTAGCCTACCAGAAACCCTAAGCTGTGGACACATGACGAATACGGGCCTGGAGGAGGGTCCCCAATAAAGGAGATGAGAACACAGGAGAATCTACTACACCATGAAGTTTAGAGACAACTGAAACTTTGGTGTCTGCTGGAGAATGCCACTCCAGTGGGATGGAGGAAACAACCCTGTCCTGTCAGTTTGGTTGGCAGGATAGGCTATATCAATCACTCTCCATATGTGACTGTTTTCCCTGTATCTATCGCTATCTGCCTGTCTGTGGAGCTGTGTCCACCTAAACAGGTTACTCCAACTATGGCCTTATACCATTTGGCTGCTGAACAAGTAAAAATCCAACTGTTTTACTGTTAAATTGTCTCCAGGCTCTTTTGTCTCCCTTAACCACATTAAGACCATGGGGAACACCTGAGGGAACAGTAATGTAACGGCATTAAACCCCTCACACCCAGAGACCATGTGCCCTATCCACTGCATGGGTGTGCCCGATGTCCTGGGCATCCTGTGCACCACAAAGAGTTCAATCTCGGTCTCAGCTGACCAGACTATATTCTCTCAGTATTTCACAGGCTTGTCTAAATGTTGTTGAGTAAACTTTAAACACACTTGAACATACTTTTCGCTCAGCAGTGGAGTCTTGCATGGTGAACGTGTTTGAAACAATTGTACCTGCTGATTTCAGGTCTTTCTATACCTATACACAGGTGGTTCTTGGGCAACTTTTCTGATAATTCTTTTCACTCCTCTTTCAGAAATCTTGTGGGAGCACCTGGTTGTGGCCAGTTTATGGTGAAATTATGTTGTTTCCATTTCCGGATTATAACCCCAACAGTGCATACTAGAACCTTCATTAGTTTAGAAATTCTTCTGTAACCAATGCTATCAGTATGTTTTACAACAATAAGGTTGCAAAAGGTCTTGAGTTAGCTCTCTGGTTTTACCCATCATGAGATGTTTCTTGTGTGGCACCTTTGTAGTGACACCTTTTTATAGACCATCAGTTGAACCGGCTATTATTTTTCACTGAGTGGCAGGATTATTTTTTAATTACTGCTAGATTTCAGCAAGTGTCATGACTTTCCATGCTTTTTTGTACCTTTCTTTATTCATGTGTTCCTTACTTTTTCCTTGTGTCATTTCTCATTACACATAACTTAATTTATGGACATCTATGGTTTGATTTCTTTGACTTTGTGGATTGGATGGATTTACTGACATCTGCTGAGAAATTCATGTCAATAGCACCTTTAGAAACATATTTTCTTAGAAAATTGGTGACATGTTAATTAGATATTTCACTCACTGTATATAACTACTACTGTAACAAATGATCCAATTCATATCTTAAAAATAATCCACAGAAAATATTAGAGAAATAGTGAGGGGGCGATAAAGGATTTCATAAATCCACATGCTATTCTTATATGTCACCCTAATTTTATCCTACCTATCTGTGAACATTTCTACCTATTGTTGACAATTTGGGACCCTGTACTCTTCGATCTTCAATGACTACAATAAGATGTTTTGGAATTTACCTAATGTCTTAGATAAAAGTTTCAAGTACTATTTCCCTTTCTGATGCTATTAGTCTATGATAATCACACTCCACTTCATGATTGTGTATATACAATGTCAAAGTGACAGGCACATGATATACTTATCAATTTCTTTGCAGATCCTCAGTTTCATGGATCATGCACAGACATTTTTCCCCATTCTTTCTCCAGTGTTGTGTCCTCGGGGCACATCCAATGACCAAGTGTTGGAAAGCACAAATACTTCTAGTGAGACCTGTGTCTTACCATAGATATGTGGCAACCCAAGACCAGCAACTAAAATCAATTCAGATCCCAGACAAGCCCCTCTAAACAATTCAAACCCCCCAAAAACCCTTATAATCAATACAGAACTTAAACCAGATCATTGAGACCTCAGGTTAGACCCCCTGATTTCACTCAGACCACACAAAAAAACTGACTGTTAAAATTAATTTAGACCCCAGAACAGACCTCTAAAATAAATTCAAATACTAGGCAAGACCGCTAAAAATAAATCAGACCCCAGACCCGAAATTAATTCAGACTCCAACCCAGAGAGCTAGCTGTAATTCAGACCACAGTAAGCTCCTAAACGTCCCCACACCCGTCCCTAACATTGAAACCCCAAAATAAATTGAACCCCAGACCAGCCCATAAAATTAGTTCAGACACCAAAACAAATCATATTCAGACCACAGTGTATTAGTTGAGGACAGATAATCAAGCTGCTTTGCTCCGCTGTCTAGTAAGACCTCAACAGCTATTGATACAGATTTCTAAAATATGATAGAACCTCGTTCAGAAACTATTTCCGATATTGATTCTGACAGTTTACCTTTGTAATACTATGATTGCTTTCACTGTATATATTAATATTTCTAGACATGATATATTTGCTATTTTGTTTTTGATAACAATTAGTAGAGCTCCCCTGAGCTTCCAGTAAGTTTGAATGATTTAGCCCCATGTTCATAATTAGAGATGAGCGGGTCCCTGTTATCTTTTTTTTAAAATAAAGTTCCAATCCGGAATCCAGTCCCCATATAAGTCTATGGGGATCAGAAACCAAAGAGTAAAAATGTTGGTAGAAGGGAAAGGAAGATAGGAGTTTGTGCGGTGTACTTATCAAGGATCTGTCATGGCGCCAAGCTGCTTCCAGGTTGCGCATTCACTTCCAGAGCAACTAATTAACAACATTCACAGAATATGCACTGCTTTCCATGCTCACTGGCGCCTGTTATTGTCTGTGTGTCCGCTGACTGCTTCCATTCACAGGTGCTATGTGCGTCTATATCTTAGGCCAGGGTCACACTGGCGTATGGCATCCGATGCAATATGCTAATGACCCTCAGCTCAGGCTCTGCTGCGATCGGATCACAGCTCCGGAGAAGCTTGTCAGCTTGTGTGTATATCGCACTGCACTTGAATGTCATCCAAGTGCAGTCCAATGTTTTTCTCGCATCCATAGACTTGTATGGGTGCGAGTGATCCGTGACTCGCAGACAATCGCAGCATTCTGCAATTTTTTCCTCAGTAGATTATGGCTGAGGAAAAACTCACAAATGTGAGCTGCTGTATTGTCTTACATGGGTCCAAATGCAATACAAGATTTTCTCACTACACTCGTGCTAATCATACATCAGTGTGACTCTGCTTGTACAGTAAAAATAAGTAAATAAAACAATTGGCTTAGTGTCCATCCGTTTTATGATACCCAGCACAGATCAAGCCAACGGCCACAGTCTGCAGCCCCCAGCTGTGCTTATCTTGGCTGTGTATCAAAATAAGGCTATGTGCACACAGTGCGTTTTTCGCGGCATTTTTGCGCGTTTTTCGGGTGCGTTTTTGGCCTCAAAACTGCATGACTTTGCTTCCCCAGCAAAGTCTATGAGTTTTCATTTTTGCTGTCTGCACACAACTTTTTTTTTAAGCTGCGTTTTTTTAAAAAAATGGACATGTCAATTCTTTCCTGCGTTTTTCTGCGTTTTCCGCCCATGCAATGCATTGGAAAAACGCAGAAAAATGCAGAGATCAAAAACGCAGCAAACGCAGCTAAAAACGCACCAAATCGCGGTAAAAACGCATGCTTTTTTTGCTGCGTTTTTGTGCGTTTTTAGAGGCCAAAAGCACACAAAAACGCAGCGTCATAAAAACGCAGCGTGTGCACATAGCCTAAGAACTGCATGCAGTTTTTTTTTTTTTTAAATAAATAATTTACAATCCAGCGTGCGGTCTCCCCAGTTTTGATACCCAGCCAAGATAAAGCCTGACAGCTGGGAACTGGTGTTCTCAGAGTGGAGAGGGCCATGGTTATTGGTTGCCCCCTCAGCCTAAAAATAGCAACCTGCATTAGATGCGACAAACCTGGCGCTTTACCCAGCTCTTCCCGTTGCCCTGTTGCGGTGGCAATCGGGGTAATAAGGGGTTAATAACAGCCCACAGCTCCTACTAAGCCCTAGATTAGTGATGGCAGTCGTCTATGAGACCCCATTAAATATACACAGACACCGAAAAAATCCTTTATTTGCAATAAAATATAAAAAACACCCTCTTTCACCACTTTATTAACCCCCTAAACACACCTGCAGGGTTGACGTAACTCACACGAGGTCCCATGGCGATTACAGCTCTGCTACATGTCAGTCACAGCGAGCAGCGAGCAGCCATAGAGCATGACCTCCCAGTGAGTGCAGAGAATGAATGAGCCGCGATGAGCAATGACTGGTTGCAGGCAGACGCTGTCACACAGGCTGGGGTCACGTCTGACTGCAACCAATTACAGAGGCCAGATCGGCCGGTGGGCGGAGAAAGCAGTGCAGGAGCAGTGTACAGCCGTGCAGGAGCAGCACACAACTGTGACGGAGCCTTCGTAAGTATGAAGCGCTTGCTTCATTCTTATTTTCTTTATTTTAACTTTATTTTTTATTTTTTTTAATTTCTCGAGAGTTGGATCCGAATCAAACACCGGAATCCTGGGCCCAGCACCCGGGCACCTTTGAAACCACTTTTACAGTCCAGGTCCATCCAGCACTATCCATAATTAATTATTATGAAAATTTACAGAGTAAAACCCAAATCTTTTTAATTTATTACATCCAATTAGAAAAATATATTGTTCTTCATAACTGCACTAACTTTAGTTTGTCTAAATTCAGCTTTCAATTTGATTTAGGTTTATTGGTTTAAAGATGGAAAGCAGATTTTAAAGAAGAATGAGCATTGTAGGAAGAAGAGAGAAGCGGATGGGACCTGCTCATTACATATTGAATTTGCTACCAACGATGATGATGGAAACTATACAATCATGGCTGCAAATCCACAGGTACCACTTCACATGTTCACATGGTACTGGGTGTAATTTCAGACCTACATAACTCACACTATTAATTAAAGTAAACTACAACAAAACATCAATGAAGTGATAACAGGGAGTATGGAGGGTAGAGGGGTCCAGGTTATGCCTCCTAGGACAGAAGAGTGTCATGTTATTTTCTTCGCACCCTTTCTATAGCCCTTTGTTACTGTCTACGTGTTTGCTCTGTAACCAGAGGGGTCAGCATTCTTTGCCACAGCCATCTTGTGAGTCATACACTACAGAGTGTATACAAAATATCATGCTCCTAGTGATACAAGTGCGGATATGTAGTTTGCCACCAGGTAACTTCTGAACTGTGCAGTTTTTAAAAGCCACAATCCAAAAATCATTGTTAAAAGGAACCAATCACCAGGATTTTCGTATATAAACTAAAGCCAGTGCTATACTGGCACTATCAGGCTGATTCTCTATATACCTGTAGTGGTCAGCTCGGATGTTTAGGTTTTGAAATCCAAAAAAGTAAAGTTTATAAAATTAGCTGCTTGTTGAGTGACAGCAGCTGAGGATCAGATAATATATTTGACGCACCCCAGGGCTTTGGGCTACTCGGTCTCGGGCCTTGTATTACTGGGACGTATCACGGGTGGCCGTTGCCCGGTTCTGTGACCCTGGGGGGCGCTTAACCCCTTCACCCCCGGCCACTAAAACACCCTAATGACCGGGCCATTTTTTGCAATTCTGTCACTTTGACAGGTTATAACTCTGGAACGCTTCAACGGATCCTGGCGATTCTGAGATTGTTTTTTCGTGACATATTGTACTTCATGTCAGTGGTAAATTTAGGCCGATATTTTTTGCGTTTATTTGTGAAAATTTAGGAAATTTGGCGAAAATTTTGAAAATTTCGCAAATTTCAAACTTTGAAAATTTATGCCCATAAATCTGAGAGATATGTCACACAAAATAGTTACTAAATAACATTTCCCACTTGTCTACTTTACATCAGCGCAATTTTCGAAACAAATTTTTTTTCCGTTAGGAAGTTAGAAGGGGTCAAAGGTCATCAGCAAATTCTCATTTTTCCAACAAAATTTACAAAATAATTTTTTTAGGGACCACATCACATTTGAAGTGACTTTGAGAGGCCGAGGTGACAGAAAATACCCAAAAGTGACCCCATTCTAAAAACTACACCCCTCACACTGCTCAAAACCACATCCAATAAGATTATTAACCCTTTAGGTGCTTCACAGGAACCAAAGCAATGTGGAAGGAAAAAATGAAAATTTTACTTTTTAACACAAAAATGTTACTTTAGCCATAAAATTTTCATTTTTACAAGGGAGAAAAGAGAAAGTACACAATACAATTTATTGTGCATGTTCTCCTGAGTACGCTGATACCCCATATGTGGTAAAAATCAATTGTTTGGGCGCACGGCAGAGCTCGGAAGGGAAGGAGCGCCATTTGAATTTTTGAACGCAAAATTAGCTGCACTCATTAGCGGACGCCATGTCGGGTTTGAAGACCCCCTGAGGTGCCTAAACAATGGAGCTCCCCCATAAGTGACCCCATTTTGGAAACTAGAGGCCTCAAATAATTTTTCTAGATGTTTGGTGAGCACTTTGAACCCCTGGGGGCTTCACAAAAGTTTATAGCGTTGAGCCGTGAAAAGAAAAAAAATATTTTTTACCACAAAACGGTTGCTTCAACTAGGTAGCTTTTTTTTTCACAAGGGTAACAGGAAAAAATGCACCATAAAATGTATTGTGCATTTTCTCCTGAGTACGCAGATACCTCATATGTGGTGGAAATCAAATGTTTGGACACACGGCAGTGCTCGGAAGGCAAGGAGCGCCATTTGAATTTTTGAGTGCAAAATTAGCTGCACCTGTTAGCGGACGCCATGTCGGGTTTGAAGACCCCCTGAGGTGCCTAAACAATGGAGCTCCCCCACAAGTGACCCCATTTTGGAAACTAGAGGCCTCAAATAATTTTTCTAGATGTTTGGTGAGCACTTTGAACACCTGGGGGCTTCACAAAAGTTTATAGCGTTGAGCCGTGAAAAGAAAAAAATTTTTTTTTACCACAAAACGGTTGCTTCAACTAGGTAGCTTTTTTTTTCACAAGGGTAACAGGAAAAAATGCACCATAAAATGTATTGTGCATTTTCTCCTGAGTACGCAGATACCTCATATGTGGTGGAAATCAAATGTTTGGACACACAGCAGTGCTCGGAAGGCAAGGAGCGCCATTTGAAATTTTGAGTGCAAAATTAGCTGCACCTGTTAGCGGACGCCATGTCGGGTTTGAAGACCCCCTGAGGTGCCTAAACAATGGAGCTCCCCCACAAGTGACCCCATTTTGGAAACTAGAGGCCTCAAATAATTTTTCTAGATGTTTGGTGAGCACTTTGAACCCCTGGGGGCTTCACAAAAGTTTATAGCGTTGAGCCGTGAAAAGAAAAAAAAATTTTTTTACCACAAAACGGTTGCTTCAACTAGGTAGCTTTTTTTTTCACAAGGGTAACAGGAAAAAATGCACCATAAAATGTATTGTGCATTTTCTCCTGAGTACGCAGATACCTCATATGTGGTGGAAAGTAATTGTTTGGGCGCATGGCGGGGCTCAGAAGAGAAGGAGCGCCATTTGACAGCAAAATTGGTTGGAATCATTAGCGGACACCATGTCACGTTTGGAGACCCCCTATGGTGCCTAAACAGTGGAGCTCCCCCACAAGTGACACCATTTTGGAAACTAGAGCCCTCAAATAATTTTTCTAGATGTTTGGTGAGCACTTTGAACACCTGGGGGCTTCACAGAAGTTTATAGCGTTGAGCCGTGAAAAGAAAAAAATTTTTTTTTACCACAAAACGGTTGCTTCAACTAGGTAGCTTTTTTTTTCACAAGGCTATCAGGAAAAAATGCACCATAAAATGTATTGTGCATTTTCTCCTGAGTACGCAGATACCTCATATGTGGTGGAAAGTAATTGTTTGGGCGCATGGCGGGGCTCAGAAGAGAAGGAGCGCCATTTGACAGCAAAATTGGTTGGAATCATTAGCGGACGCCATGTCACGTTTGGAGACCCCCTATGGTGCCTAAACAGTGGAGCTCCCCCACAAGTGACACCATTTTGGAAACTAGAGCCCTCAAATAATTTTTCTAGATGTTTGGTGAGCACTTTGAACACCTGGGGGCTTCACAGAAGTTTATAGCGTTGAGCCGTGAAAAGAAAAAAATTTTTTTTTACCACAAAACGGTTGCTTCAACTAGGTAGCTTTTTTTTTCACAAGGCTATCAGGAAAAAATGCACCATAAAATGTATTGTGCATTTTCTCCTGAGTACGCAGATACCTCATATGTGGTGGAAAGTAATTGTTTGGGCGCATGGCGGGGCTCAGAAGAGAAGGAGCGCCATTTGACAGCAAAATTGGTTGGAATCATTAGCGGACGCCATGTCACGTTTGGAGACCCCCTATGGTGCCTAAACAGTGGAGCTCCCCCACAAGTGACACCATTTTGGAAACTAGAGCCCTCAAATAATTTTTCTAGATGTTTGGTGAGCACTTTGAACACCTGGGGGCTTCACAGAAGTTTATAGCGTTGAGCCGTGAAAAGAAAATTTTTTTTTTTTACCACAAAACGGTTGCTTCAACTAGGTAGCTTTTTTTTTCACAAGGCTATCAGGAAAAAATGCACCATAAAATGTATTGTGCAATTTCTCCTGAGTACGCAGATACCTCATATGTGGTGGAAAGTAATTGTTTGAGCGCATGGCGGGGCTCAGAAGAGAAGGAGCGCCATTTGACTTTTCAAACGCACAGACGCAGTGCACTGATCGGCCGCTGCAGGACGCACGGTCGGATGCGATAAAAAAAAGCGTCGGGGATACGTAAAAAAAAAAGTCACGCCAAAAATTGACCATGGATGCAGATACGTTATGTGCATCCCTGATCAGCGCTTGGCGGGACGCACGGACGGATGCGATACAAAAAGCGTCGCAAATACGGAAAAAAGTCACGCCAAAAATTGAGCAGGGATGCCGATCCGTTATGTGCATCCCTGATCAGCGCTTGGCGGGACGCACGGACGGATGCGATACAAAAAGCGTCGTGAATACGGAAAAAAGTCACGCCAAAAATTGACCATGGATGCCGATCCGTTATGTGCATCCCTGATCAGCGCTTGGCGGGACGCACGGACGGATGCGATACAAAAAGCGTCGGGGATACGGAAAAAAAAGTCACGCCAAAAATTGACCATGGATGCCGATCCGTTATCTGCATCCCTGATCAGCGCTCGGCGGGACGCACGGACCGATGCGATACAAAAAGCGTCGTGAATACGGAAAAAAAAGTCACGCCAAAAATTGACCATGGATGCCGATCCGTTATCTGCATCCCTGATCAGCGCTCGGCGGGACGCACGGACCGATGCGATACAAAAAGCGTCGTGAATACGGAAAAAAAAGTCACGCCAAAAATTGACCATGGATGCCGATCCGTTATCTGCATCCCTGATCAGCGCTTGGCGGGACGCACGGACGGATGCGATACAAAAAGCGTCGGGGATACGGAAAAAAAAGTCACGCCAAAAATTGAGCAGGGATGCCGATCCGTTATCTGCATCCCTGATCAGCGCTTGGCGGGACGCACGGACGGATGCGATACAAAAAGCGTCGTGAATACGGAAAAAAGTCACGCCAAAAATTGACCATGGATGCCGATCCGTTATGTGCATCCCTGATCAGCGCTTGGCGGGACGCACGGACGGATGCGATACAAAAAGCGTCGGGGATACGGAAAAAAAAGTCACGCCAAAAATTGACCATGGATGCCGATCCGTTATCTGCATCCCTGATCAGCGCTCGGCGGGACGCACGGACCGATGCGATACAAAAAGCGTCGTGAATACGGAAAAAAAAGTCACGCCAAAAATTGACCATGGATGCCGATCCGTTATCTGCATCCCTGATCAGCGCTCGGCGGGACGCACGGACCGATGCGATACAAAAAGCGTCGTGAATACGGAAAAAAAAGTCACGCCAAAAATTGACCATGGATGCCGATCCGTTATCTGCATCCCTGATCAGCGCTTGGCGGGACGCACGGACGGATGCGATACAAAAAGCGTCGGGGATACGGAAAAAAAAGTCACGCCAAAAATTGAGCAGGGATGCCGATCCGTTATCTGCATCCCTGATCAGCGCTTGGCGGGACGCACGGACGGATGAGGTGTAAAAATGGACAGGGGATACGGAAAAAAAAAAAAAAGTTATACTCACAGTACCCAGAGGACTAGCAGGAGGATCACTGACCAGAAGAGCTGCAGAGGAACAGATGGCAGAGAGATGGACAGCTTTACAGGAGCAGCAGGCAGATCAGCAGAATGCCCAGGAAGGACCCAGCGATGGACGCAGATGTGATCAGGCCGGTGAAGACAGGTAAGAGGACGTCGGGGGAGAGCAGAGGGGGAGAGGGGGGGGTGAGAGCAGAGGGGGGGGGTGAGAGCAGAGGGGGGGGTGAGAGCAGAGGGGGAGGGGGGGAGAGCAGAGGGGGAGGGGAGGAGAGCAGAGGGGGAGGGGGGGAGAGCAGAGGGGGAGACCGGAGAGGGAGCTGCAGAAGCAGAATAGAAATAATGGGGGAGGCAGTCAGATCGCGGGGGGAGCGGATCGGGATGTCGGGGGGGGGGGGTGGTGGTTGGGGGGAGCAGATCGCGGGGGGGGCACGGCAGGGGCTATCACGGCAGCGCGCAGGGGCACCACGGGAGCGCGCACGGGCTGCAAAGTGAGCACAGTACTCACTTTGCAGCAGCAGCGGTGACCTCAGCAGCAGCGGTGGTAGCAGATCGGGATGCCGGGGGGGCAGATCGGGGCGTAGGGGGGCAGATCGGGGCGTAGGGGGGCAGATCGGGGGGGGCACGGGCAGGGGCCTTCACGGGAGCGCGCAGGGGCCTTCACGGGAGCGCGCAGGGAGCGGAATACTTACCATTAGAGCTGCAGCGGCGGAGACATCAGAGGCGGCGGCAGCAGCGGTGGCGTGGTACCAAAAGTACCAGCCACTCCACGCTGCAGACATGTTGGGGGAGGGCTCACAGGCCAGCACAGGCCTGGGGAGGGCGGCCACCGGCAGATCAGACCGCCCCACTGCACACTGATTGGAGCGATTGCGCGTCATAGCACGATCGCTCCAATCAGTGCTGCAGGGGCTGGGGGCGGCATGTTTGAGGTCCACCTATGATATGCTGCAGCAGCTGCGGCATCTCATAGCTGGATCTCACAGGATCGCACTAATTCGGGCATTATTTTTGCCGAAATTAGTGCGATCGATGTGGTTGGCGGTTCAGATTTGAACAGCCAATCACATCGATCGTCGATAGGGGGTGGCGATGCCGCCCCCCCTGGGGTCAAGCAAAGGTCCCCTGCTGTAAGAAACAGCAGGGGACATCATTTGAAAGCCGTTGCTATGGCCACGGCAATCAAATGAAGTTTAGGCCGTAAAATTACGTCCCTGGTCGTTAAGTCACGTTAAAATAGGACGTAATTTTACGGCCCGCGGTCGTGAAGGGGTTAAAAAAGGGGAAAAATAAATAAAAATAAAAGAATGTCATTCGTGACGTCAGTTGCGGTATACGGCTATATGGGGAAAGCCGCCGCTGCTAAGTGTCTCACTACTGGGGCTGGTGTTATTAAGCAGCTTGGGTGTTATGACTCTCCGCAAGTAGAGCTAGGCCCCAGGGAGATTGATGGTGGTTGTAGTATCGTGATGCAGAGGTGTAGGAAGAATTGAGACAATGCAGGGGCTGTGGTTCAACTTGTGCTTTACTCACTGGTTTGGAGCAGCTGCAACCCGGCTGGTGCTGGTCTCTACCAATATTCCCTTGGTTCCAGTGCCGGTGTGTTGACCTGGTGCACTTTACTTCCATGGACCCGTCTGTTGTTGGTGGGTCCCCATGGCCTGAAGCATTCTGGGGTCCCCTCCTGTTGTCACAGTCCTGGCCCGTATGGCAGGCAGCTTGAACCTCTCTTGGGCTGGAAATATGTCCCCGTTCCCAGGTTCCCTCTTTGCTGTTGTGCCCCGGACACTAACGTTGATGAGGAACCTTGATGATTCCCTCACCGGGCAGATTTAGTAGGTGAGCGTGAAGCGTCTTCCTGAACTAGGGCTCTGCACCCCGCCGATGCTCAGTCCAGTGAGTACTCACACTGTATGCTCCCTGGCGACTGTACTCCTTTTGTCCAACAAGCCACTTCACACTTTTTGTCTGCACGCCGACTTCTGACTGACCTTTTCACTGTCTTTTTACTATCTCACAAGATGTCCGTCTCTGTCCACTGCACTGACTAGCCCCTCCTGCTCCCAGGTTTCTGAGTAGCGGATTGGATGAGTCTTGTATGTTTGTGGTGTTTACCGGTACTGGTCTTCCAGGATTCCGGGGTTAGATGTAATACCCTTTGGCACCTGACACTAAGGGACGCCACATATTCATAGTTATCCCCTCCCCCTGTTAGAATTAGCATAAGCATTATACAAACGATTCACTTTGTCTTTTGCAGGACCTGTGTGAGGTCATATGTAGCACCCACATGTTGGGAGTTGTCTTGTGACGTCACCTACGGTATGCAGCCAGGGAATACTTGCCGCTGCTGTCACTATCCTCCGGGGCAGATGGTTGTAGCAGCTAAGATGTTTCTGCTCACTACAGGTGGAGCAGGCCCCAGGGAGGATGATGAGGGAAGTAGTGATAGCTGGTGCCGAAGCGTGGCGCGACGGCGCCAGCAAGGACAGGCGGACACAGTCTCTACGGTTTTCAGGCTTCTTTACTCACAGTACCAGTTTGCCCGGAGATGCCGGTCACCGCTGTGATGAGCCCCAGTTGATCCCGAGTAATTCGAGGTCATCATCGGTGTTCCCACTATGAGTCCTTTCTGATCGGGGTCCCTCCAATCCCGGTGTATGTGGAGTGTGTAACGGGCTGCGGGTGTTTCCTGCACTCTCCGCAGACCCTGGAACCCCATGTAGCAGTAGAGAACCTGGGCTGAGCTGTCTGCTCCAAGCCGCGGGTCCTATGGCGCTCCCAGAAGTATGAGGTAAAAGAAGATTGGACCGAGGTCCCAGGTGTGTCTCTCACCTCAAGCTGTGCCCGGGGTTGACTGGCTAAGTGTGAAGATGCTCCCTCCCTTTTCCCCAAAGTGGTGCCCACCCCCCAGGTGGCTGTCCTAGTGACAGGCAAAGTCCCATGCTTTGTGATGGCCACCCCTCTATCTACCCCAGGCCATCCCCATGGGTGGGAAAGTACCTAATTGTGTTTGTGGTTTGTGAATGTGAGAAACACCAGCGATTAACCTCTCCTTACCCAGGATGAGTACTACATCTTAAAGGAGATGCAGTACCCTGTAGTACCATTTGGTGAGTGAAGCCTCAGGGGCGCCACACATACCCATGTGACCAGAAGGGGCGGTGCCTCAGTCAACAAAGCTAGATACCAGGTCACATGAGTATGACCTCACACAGGTCCTGCAAGAAACAAAGTGAATTGTTTGTATAATACTTCTAAAACTAATACTTCTAATACTTGCTAATTCTAACAGAGGGAGGGGATAACTATGAATATATTATCTGATCCTCAGCTGCTGTCACTCAATAAGCAGCTACTTTTATAAACTTTACTTTTTTGTATTTCAAAACCTAAACATCCAAGCTGACCACTACAGGTATGTAGAGAATCAGCCTGATGTGCCAGTATAGCACTGGCTTTAGGTTATATACGAAAATTCTGGTGATTGGTTCCCTTTAACAATATGTATTCATAGTGTAAATCATTGGTGAGAATTGGTGAATCAGGTGCCAAATTCCATTACGAGTGGTATGTTCTAAAAATCAAAGGCTTGACTGGTTTCAGGTAGGAAATAGTAACCACATATGTAGTTATTAGTGATGAGCGAGTACCAAAAAGCTCGGGTGCTCGAGGCTCGGGCCGAGCATCCCAAGATACTCGTGTACTCGGCCCGAGCACCGAGCCCAATGTTATCCTATGGGAGACCCGAGTATTTTTCTGAAATGACCCCCGGCAGCATGTAGAAACCCTAAAAATGTCACAAAAGTCTCAGAAGAGTGCTCAAATGACATGGCAACAGCATGGGGAAGACCCCTTAAAGCATTTATCACTCAAAAGTCACAGCTGTGAACAATTTTGTCCGAGTTTTACGCCATTTTTACGGACTCACCAGAAAACCTTCCAAAATGACACCAAAATGAATTTTCATGGCGGAAATGTTAAGGGCACATACCCAATAGTGAGATAGAGCTGGTGTATGTTACTTTTTGAGATTAATACATGAAAGATTTTACGTAAAACATTGTGTGGCACTCTGATGTCCAAAACGCACGTTTTGTGCTTTTTACTAGCGATGTCGGTCATTTTTTTTTTCATTCTATCTCCCGTCCGTCGGTCTCGCTCTGTCTGTCTCTCTTTGTCTTGTCTGTCCCCCTCTCACAGTCTGTCGGTCAGTCTCCCCCCTCTCTCTTACTTACCGTTCCCCGATCACTGCCGCGGCGCTGCACGGCTGTTCACTAAACTCCGGCGGCTTTTCCTCTTTTGAAAAAGCCGGCCGCTCATTAAACAATCTCGTATTCCCTGCTTTCCTGCTTTTCGGCGCCTATGATTGGTTGCAGTGAGACACGCCCCCACGCTGAGTGACAGGTGTCTCACTGCACCCAATCACAGCAGCCGGTGGGTGTGTGTATACTGTGCAGTGAAATAAATAATTAAATAATTAAAAAAAACGGTGTGCGGTCCCCCCAATTTTAATACCAGCCAGAAAAAGCCATACAGCTGAAGGCTGGTATTCTCAGGATGGGGAGCCCCACGTTATGGGGAGCCCCCCAGCCTAACAATATCAGTCAGCAGCCGCCCAGAATTGCCGCATACATTATATGCGACAGTTCTGGGACTGTACCCGGCTCTTCCCGATTTACCCTAGTGCGTTGACAAATCGGGGTAATAAGGAGTTAATGGCAGCCCATAGCTGCCACTAAATCCTAGATTAATCATGTCAGGCGTCTCCCCGAGATTCCTTCTATGATTAATCTGTAAATTACAGTTAAAAAACACACACACACCCGAAAAAATCCTTTATTAGAAATAAAAAACACTAACAAAGTCCCTCATCACCAATTTATTAACCCCGACAAACCGTCCATGTCCGGCGTACTCCACAGTCCTCCAGCGTCGCGTCCAGCTCTGCTGCATGCAAGTGACAGGAGCTGCAGAATACACCGCCGCTCCTGTCAGCTTCACACAGCAACTGAAGACAGCCGCGCGATCAGCTGAGCTGTCACTGAGGTTACCCGCTGTCACTGGATCCAGCGGTGGCCGCGGGTAACCTCAGTGACAGCTCAGCTGATCGCGCTACTCAACGCCGCTCCGGTCAGCTCCACGCAGCAACTGAGGTGAGTATCGCGATCAGCTGAGCTGTCACTGAGGTTAATCGCGGCCACCGCTGGATCCAGTGACAGCGGGTAACCTCAGTGACAGCTCAGCTGATCGCGCTACTCACCGCCGCACCGGTCAGCTCCACGCAGCAACTGAGGTGAGTATAGCGATCAGCTGAGCTGTCACTGAGGTTAATCGCGGCCACCGCTGGATCCAGCGGTGGCCGTGAGTTACCTGACTGACAGCAGCTGATCGCGCTACTCACCTCAGTTGCTGTGTGAAGCTGACAGGAGCGGCGGTGTATTCTGTAGCTCCTGTCACCTGCATGTAGCAGAGCTGGACGCGACGCTGGAGGTCCGTGGATTACGCCGGACATGGAGGGCTTTGTCGGGGTTAATGAATTGGTGATGAGGGACTTTGTTATTTTTTATTTCTAATAAAGGATTTTTCGGGTGTGTGTGTTTTTTAACTGTTATTTACAGATTAATCATGGAAGGTATCTCGGGGAGACGCCTGACATGATTAATCTAGGATTTAGTGGCAGCTATGGGCTGCCATTAACTCCTTATTACCCCGATTTGCCAACGCACTATGGTAAATAGGGAAGAGCCGGGTACAGTCCCAGAACTGTCGTATCTAATGTATGCGGCAATTCCGGGCGGCTGCTGACTGATATTGTTAGGCTGGGGGGCTCCCCATAACATGGGGCTCCCCATCCTGAGAATACCAGCCTTCAGCTGTATGGCTTTATCTGGCTGGTATTAAAATTGGGGGGACCGCACGCCGGTTTTTTTAATTATTTATTTATTTATTTTACTGCACAGTATAGACACGCCCACCGGCTGCTGTGATTGGGTGCAGTGAGACACCTGTCACTCAGCGTGGGGGCGTGTCTCACTGCAACCAATCATAGGCGCTTGTGGGCGGGGAAAGCAGGGAATATGAGATGGCTGTGTGCAGAGCACAGCGCGCCCGCCGCTTTAAAGGCTCGGTCACGCTGTGCGGGCCGGCCAATCACTGCAATTCCACAACTAACAGGGCTGTGGCATTGCAGTGGTCTGCCAGCCAATCCCTGCATGAGGGCTGGCTCTCAAAAGAGCGCCAACATGCAGGGATGAAGACCACGAGTACAGCACGAGTATCGCGAAATTACTCGGTACCCGCCGAGTAGCCCGAGTACAGTGATACTCGTGCGAGTACCGAGTAGTAACAAGCATACTCGCTCATCTCGCTAGTAGTTATAAATAAATAGTAACCACATAACTGCTGACGTAACTGTGAAACAAATTGGCAGCTGGCCCAAAGGTTTGTGTTGACTGACTTACACATTATAAAATACATTGAGTGCTTTATTTTTTTTATCAATTTATTTTTGTTTTTAAATAGGTTTAATGTGCAAAACACATTGCAGACCCCTGCTCTACTGTATGACTACTCTTCAATGTTATATTTCAATAATAGCCACTAGATGGGGCTGCTGTTATATGTATAGTAATTCTAGAAGGAAACTGTATCCTATGTAATCACTGTAAATAAAGCAGTAAAGTTTGAATGTAAGTGGCACTGGTGAACACAGACAGAAGAGGGCCGCTGTGCAAGAACAGTATATGGGCCCTTTCCAGTCCAATAGTTCAGCATAACGCAAAATTCCATCTGCGTAGCAACAAAAAATGGGCCCCTTACCACTTGGGCCCTTGTGCAGTTGCACCAATGATATGTCCGTAACCGGTAAGTGGCCAGGATTTATATTATTGAATGTGTTTCTAGCACTATAATACATGTGACCTTTGGGGCAATTTAGGTAATGCTTGTTTTTCTTAAAGACTGGATTATCCAGAAATTAGGGAAAAACTAAAGTTTACTGAGTTCAGGAAGATTGCATTCCAAAGTCTTAATTCCAATAATATCACAGAGCTATACAATGAGTAAACTGAATGCTTGCTCTGCAGAGCTGGAGTGAATTCACAGGTGGAAAACTTATAAAGAAATTTCTGCAGATTTGCTGAAAATTCTGCCAAAGTTTGCTTTCCCTAACATGTTGTGAGCATACAGTGAAAAGATAGAAATGTGAATGAGCTTTATGTGATAAGACAAATGCATATTACAATTAGAAGAGATCACACATCTTCTCTGGGGCTAAAATACTCCAAAATTAAAATAAAGTCAGTTTGTAAGGGAACTAAACAGAAAGATATTTTTGTTTAGTTCCTTTCAGCAAAATTTGCAAGTGACGATATATTTATTTCCATCATTACTCTTAGAACTTCACAATAGGAATATTCTGCAGGCAGATCCCTTTGACAGCACTTATTTTCCAAGAAACAGAAGTTTAGATAAATTGAGAATGGAAAATAGTCAAACTATCCTTGTCCCAACAATAAACATGGCTGGACTGTCAGTCTGCACCCATATAGATGATCATTAGCCACTTTCACTAAATGGCAGTTATGGCCATCAGACGTGTGTATGTGCCTGCAGGATTCATTGTTGTTTGTAGCTTGTAAACAGGAAAACTTCACAGTAGGTGTAGACACAAAACAGTGGTATATGATGATACCCTATATGCCGGGTGCAGATGTATGGAGTGGACTCAGGAGCTGAGCCCTGTCTATACAGGCCAGGTGCTGGCTTTATTCAGCCACAACCTGCCTCTAACGCAGTGATAGGAGATGGCTCCAGTTACAGCTGACAACCACTTAATTGCCACTCAGTTTCTGACAGCAACATTTACATGGTGTAAAGCTCGTGGGACATACATTCTAGCCCTCATCCCCCCGTACTATGCGATTGCGGGCTGCATATGTCACACCCGGGTAGTGGGGGCAGAAGGCACTATTAGGCCCGGACGTAGGTGGTGTGGCTGTTCTGCGATGTTGAGCAGTTTGGAGTGCCTTGGTGTGCCACGGTGCTCCTGTACCGCCCCCATGTCAGCGGCCGAGCTGCTCGGATCCGGAACCGCGGTGGCTCAAGGGGTCTCCGGACCCGGGGGGTCATGCGGACACTCAAATTTAAAGGGGGGGATATGTACAGGGGGGTTAGAAGTTTGTGACCCCACCCACGGTGCGTGGTAAGATGGAGTACCACCGCTGCTGTTGGGAGCGCCCGGTGGCGATGATATGGCAGCAAGGTGTTTAACCCCTCCGTGGGTAGGAGGTCTGCCCCGGGGCCCAGTGATAGTAGTGAAGGGGTGCCGTTGGGGAGGAAAGGGTTGTGTCGTACACACTAAGTCCAAGAATGCTGACACCGACAACTTGTAAACCAGAATTCTGAGCACCTCTGCAGCTGGGAAGGAGCACGCGTGGATCCGTGCCCCTTGGTGTTGCTTGTTAGCCTGTGACCTTTTCCGTGGCACTTTCTTCACTATTTGGACCCTGTAGTGTAGAACTAGTCGGGTCCTGCTCACCCCTATGGCTGACGGAGTGAGCTTGCTCTCTCAGGGTTCACGCTTGGGATTTTCTGGACTATGTATTGGGAAAGTCCTATCCCCCTAATACCCTGATTTTGGAGCAGGTGGAGGATGAATCTTGAAGACTTCACCCTCATCGGGTAAATTACCAGGACGCGTGAAGCTACTTCCCGGCCTTGGGTCCACTTACCCCGTAATGCCGTGGCCCCTTTCATTTGCTGATATCTATATGAAAAATAACAAACAGTGAAAAACAATAAACGAGAACACCGATACCTAACAGTTCTATGGCATCGTAAAACCACTGGCATTATAACATTTTTCAACATTCTTGGTACCGCTCACTGGGAGGCAGGTAGTCGACTGCGGCAACTGACACCACTTGCTCATTCACCATAGTGAGCCGTTTCACATGAAAGCCCCGCTTGCTCCAGTGCCGTGTACAAGTGACTACCTCTCCTGGCTCCAGATTCCGGCCCGGGTGATCCCTCGAGAGATGCTGCTCAACATCTCTTCGAGCCACAAACACCTCCTCAGGTAGACTCGCTTTCCAGAGGAAACTCCATCCCTTCTCAGGGTTGAAACGCCGCACAAGGCCCCTTCTCGGTAGGCCCCGAACACGAAAGGTGGCTTTCCTCAGATTTTCTTTTTCTCTTTGTGTACGGGCAACGATCTCCCGCTGCCGTTGGTCTGGAGAGATCGTCGCTGGTATCAGTGGTCGCTGGTGTCGTTACCAGTAGGGGGCGTCAGCATCCGACCTCAGCTCCCTATCTAGCTCTGGCTTTATCTGGACTCTTGCGGCCCCAACAGCCGTCGGAATGCCGCGCGGTAGCGGAACTGGTGGATTTCTTGGCTCCGCTTCCGTGGCTGGAAACTAAAAAAATGACTGCTCCACATCCGGGGTTGCAGGGTCCAGGTGCTCCGCCTCTGAGGACGGGCCCGGTGAGGCGGACGGGTCTGGTCTGGCCGGCGTCTGGATGACCACTGTTGTGACTGGAATGAGGGACGTGATCGGGATCTCCACAGCTGGAGCTTCTTGTAAGGGCACCAAAGGTTCCACTGCTGGGGTTGGTGTGGGTAGCTCGGCGTCTGCCGAAAACGTGGTAGGTGACGGTGGAGTGCTCACCGCGAGCGGGGGCGGTTCAGATCCCTCAGCCGCTGTGGCCGTATTTGGGCGATTAGTAGGGACTGGGTAACCGTTTACCCTCTCTTCACGTGGGATTTCGATCTCACGGCCTCGCACCGCCATCGCCAGGCTCCTCATCTCTTCCCTCCAGTGGTTCAGTGTAAACAGGAACTGCGTCCGCATTCTCCTGCACAGCTGCTCCGTCTCTTCCTCTATCCATGTCACGGTCCCAGGGAAAGCACATTCTGGGGACCAGTCTCACTCCGCCATCTTGCCACTGTGTCGTCCAGGAATGTTATGGCAGAGTCCTGGCGTCCCTACTTCTCTTCCGCTGTTGTTACATTCCGGCACGCCCCCTCGGTCTTTTCTCAGCACTCTTTCGCACGCTGTGGCCCTCTTGGAACTTCCGGTTCCAGCCTCACACACAAGACGAAGGGCGGGGCTTAGGCTTTGCGCACTTTCTCAGGGAAAACAGTGTTTTGGCGCGAAATGATGTCGGAAAATGGCGGAATCGACGGGAAAAGAACTCTTGACTCACGGTTTTCGGCTTTCAAGGCGCAGGCCACCCAGGTAAGTGGTTTCTGCTCGTATCCTATTCGTTATGCCAGGTTTTTTCGAGGTGTACCGCCTATGTGTCAGCGGCCGAGCCGCTCGGATCCGGAACCGCGGTGGCTCGAGGGGTCTCCGGACCCGGGGGGTCGTGCGGACATTCGAATTTAAAGGGGGGGATATGTACAGGGGAGTTAGAAGTTCGTGACACCACCCACAGTGCGTGGTAAGATGGAGTACCACCGCTGCTATTGGGAGCGCTTGGTGGCGGTGGTATTGCAGCAAGGTGTTTAACCCCTCCGTGGGTAGGGGGTCTTCCCCGGGTCCCGGTGATGGTAGTGAAGGGGTGCCATTGGGGAGGAAAGGGTTGTGTCATACTCACTCAGTCCAAGAATGCTGACACTGACAACTTGTAAACCAGAATTCTGAGCACCGCTGCAGCAGGGAGGGAGCACGCGTGGATCTGTGCCCCTTGGGGTTGCTTGTTAGCCTGTGACCTTTTCCATGGCACTTTTTTCACTATTTGGACCCTGTAGTATAGAACTAGTTGGGTCCCACTCACCCGTATGGCTAACGGAGTGAGCTTGCTCTCAGGGTTCATGCTTGGGATTTTCTGGACTATGTATTGGGAAAGTCCTATCCCCCTCGTTGCACTAGTACCCCGATTTTGGAGCGGGTGGAAGACGAATCTTGAGGACTTCATCCTCGTCAGGTAGATTATCAGGATGCGTGAAGCTACTTCCCGGTCTAAGTTCCACGTACCCCGTCGTGCCCTGGCCCCTGCCCGGAGATGGCTCAAGGCCGCCGGCTGCCCTCTTCGGCAGATCCGTGCCCCTTGACACGATCCCCTGTGACCGGGGTTCCAGCTCCAGCAGGCCCAGACCAACGTCTGCCACCTAGTATTCTGTATGGAGCCCTGCTCCTGTCCTCCTCTCTCCTTCCCCTACAGCACCACACACTCCTTGTGACCTCTCCTCTCAAGAGTCACCACACAACTCCACTGCTCCTAACACCTCTAACTCTCCCCTACCAACCCCCCAAGTGGGTGGCCCTATTACCTTCAGGCCCCCCAATGGTGTGTCTGGTGAGTGTGGTGCAGAGTGTTCCTAGGGTTTTGACTGGCTCTGTTCTTAGCAACACCGAAGGCCAGGGATCCATAACCAAGGAGGATGCGGAAACTGTGCAGAAGGGCAGATTGCACAATACCCTGTGATGACCTGATATTCCAGGGTGTCACACTCCTACCTGGTTACTGGCACTACAGACCCATACCCACGGTACATCTGAAACGCCCACGCTGGGGCTTGCAGGGCTCATACGGTCACCGGGCCGGTGGTATTCGGGGTCAGGCTGTGAGTGGCCCCACCCGGCTTCCGTGACCCCCGGCGGGTTTCAATAAAAGGAAAGTCCCAAAGTCAGTCCGGTGTTACAAGGAAGGGGGATGGAAGGAGGGTAACGGGGTTCCTGGGGAGCTTGCCATCGCTCTCCCCCAGGAAACAGGACGGGACGGAGACGGGGGATGCTTGCAGCGCCACCTGTGGTGTGCGGCCAGGTGTTCAGCCGCCGCTACGCAGTCTCTCTCCGGGGCAGGTGTTACGGGCAGCCGGATGGAATCGCTCCCCACGGGTGGAGCGGGGTAGCCCCGGGAGGTTTATGAGACCCAGGGCAACAGTCCTCAGGGACATCGGGGGCACAGGGCGGCGGCATTACTCACACCAGTCAGTTCCAGTTGTTCTTTATTTAAAGTCCGTTCCACATCGCACCCGGGTGCTGGTTCTCGCCGCCTGTAGCCTTTGGTCAGTCCCGGGCAGGTAGGAGGAAGGGGGGTCCGGTGAGGTGTTCTGGGGGTCTCTCCTTTTCGTGTGCGTTAGTGCCGTCCCCGTGGCATGGAGCATCTTGGGAACTCGCCGCTGTCTCTCTCATCCCGGTAGCGGATACCACCAACCGCCACCGGGTACAACTTTCTCCAGGGATCCCCAGTCCTCAGCTCCATTCTCTTCCTCTAGGTGTTATCAGCCCTGGTCTCGTGGCATCTCCTCAACAGGAGCTGTCCTGTGGACGTCTGCACTCTCCTGCAGCCGCTGACGTTCTGACTAAAACTTCTGTGTGCTCTGCACTAAACTCACTCCTATTCAGGCCCCCCTCCCCTTGAGTTGTCATGGAAACCTGCCTGTGTGGAGCCACCTGCTTATTAAGGAGACAGGATGAGTCATAGGCTCAAAACTACATGCTGGAAAAGCTATTAACTCCTTCCTGCCAGTGTGATGTGAGTGTGTGTGTGGACTTCACTCCTCCTGCTAGGGAAAAAATGGGGTAACATTTAATACCCTGTAACGACCCAGTTGCAGGGGCGTTACACATCTAGATGATTTAGAGTTGGGTAGGAAGAAATAAGGCAGACCGGACTTTGGTATAAATAGCTCTAACGGTTTACAGATCAGTAATTCACAGCTTCTTCCACATTTAGCCACAATGCTGGATTTCCATGCAGGTACCGGCTGGATGGCAACTGGACTGACACTCTGATATGGCAAATGTACAGCTCAGGGGTGGCCTTGCTGCGATGAGCGCTGTAGCTTTAGAGTCTTTAAAGTTATGCCCGCAGTCTCTTGGACTACCTACTATAGATGGCGGGACAGTGAGTGCCACTCGCCAGTGTCCAGACCTGTCTGGATTCTGTATTTAGATTCACTGTAAAAAGCAGGAATGTGCCTTTATATTTCTTCTGTTGTTGGCTCTTGGTGGTCAGGGCTCTGGAAAAACGTTCTGGCAAGGTACTCATTCCTAGCAGCTAGTGATGTGACGATGGCGAATCATCTGAGACAAACAGGCGGTCCCCCTGCTAGGAATGGCAGGAGCCAGTGTAACGCAGCGAGGGGCAATAGTTGTTGGCGATGGCTACAGTCCTCAACCTGCCCCGGTATGCTACACAAGTGGAATTGAGTGGATGGTGGAGTGGGTGTAGAGGTGGTACCTGATTGCAGCGGGATATCCCAGTCATTAGCCGGCCTTCCTGGATCTCGTTCACACTGTACGAAACCAACATTCAACATTATTAGAGTCCACAACGGTTCAAAACTTCAAATGCTTTACTGAACACTTGCTTTAAACATTGTTTCATGTTGCTGACAACAGGCTTTGTACTACATTTCTCAAAAGGCATTAAATTCGTAGTTCAACTTGGCTCTTTCGTTACAGCTACCAATCAGGGCGGGGGTGGGCGCTTCATCTCTACCCTAGCTTTTCAACCATCTTAACTCAATGACTAATTACATGGCTCTGTAAATACGAGACAACTTCTAAAGCCTTGGTCCCGCATTGCCAGTGGTCCTGTCAGTCAACACTGACGCCGCCATCTGTCCAGACTATTAACAGCAGCCTGCTTGGCAAGGAGGGGGCACTCTTTGGTTTCTCTATTCACCTCACTGAAGCTGTCAAGCTGTAGTCCATTCCGGTCACCTTGTTTCCTCCTCCTGTCTTCTGCCTATTCATTCCTCTCCACACCATACTCTCCACTCTGCTATATCTATCTATGTAAACCAGGTGAGCAGTTCGGTCTTCTGCGGTAAACCCATACCACTTATGCTGGTGGAAATCAATCACTGCCCCTTTCTCACTTTGTTCGTAAAACTCAGTAGCTTTCAGCCTGACCATCCATTCATGGGCCAGGGCTTCCGCTCCTCCACCACACAGACCACAATTCATGCCGCCCCTGAGGGATTCCCTGCTGCCTAGGGGTGAGGGGTTCCATCAAGTCCACTCCCACTTAAACTCACTGCTTCATGACCACACCGGTTTAGGCGCCTGCAACACTGGCACGGGCTGGGGCACTAGGCCGGGGTATGGATCGGGGTACTTGCGTGCCTACCTCCTCCTATGGGTTTTCATCAGGACATTCCTCCTTCTCCGGTTCCACCGGCTCCAAGGTGGGCAGTGGCAGGAGGTCGTGTGATACCTCCCCTTGCAGCTCCTGGAGCCACTGTTTCCGCTGGCTAACTGCGGTCAGCTATTCATACTTATCTGATAGTGTCTTCAGCGGTGGCCGACTCAAACTCTGTACCCAGATCTAATTGCAAACTAGACCCAGCGACAAGTATGGAATCGTGGTCTGCATTATGTAGACCAGCTCCGCTCCTGTTGGGCTCTGTTGGTGTCCGCCTACAGCTCTTGGTGTTGTTAGCCGAAACACTTCTCCTTCCATTTTCTCTCACTTCTCTGATACGTCCAACCGCTCCATCTTCTCGACACGCCTCTCTCACACACTGGGAAACACTCACCAGCACGCGCCTCTTTGGCTGCCATGCCCTCCTCTTGCGGGTGCCTCCTCTGCAAGGTGGCACCTTCATCTTCCACTGGACTCTTTGTTGGAATTTTCCCATCTCAGGCTGGACCTTCTTCTCAGCGCCTCTCCTCTTCATGGCTGACACTCCTTTGGGCCAGGTACATTTTCACACGCTCGGACGCCTTCCCCACCTACGATGGGCAGGATGACTTTCCTTTAGGCTGCATGATGTCGCCATCTTGGGAGTCACGTTGTAGTCCAACATCTTAGTCGCAATTTTCTCAGTGTCACAGTCTCTGTCCATTAACATCAAATCTATACATGGCACCATCTCAGCCCACCATACTTCAGGTGCTACCCGTTTTCATGCGAGATACCTGCATCCATTCCTTCTTCCCCACACCACACTCTCTACTCTGCTATATCTACTCTTTACTCTCCACTGACTCTCCCCCTATCTTACTAAAACCAGGAAATGCTTCACACTACTTTCCCCTCACTGTGGGCCGTGTTATTGTTAGATAACCCTTTCAGTCTATGCACTAAACCTCATGCCTGAGCCTCCCCTTTCAGCTAAGGAGCCCAGGACCAGTGATACCTAATGGTATCTGGCAATGCTGTGCTATAGCCACATACGTAAGGAATGTGCACATCCTAGCATTACAATACATAGAAATCTACTTTACACATTCTTGTAACAATCAGGATGTCTTCCGGGGGTTGCAGGCCACAGCCCTCTCTACTAAACCAGCACCCCAGTGAGGGCCACTAAATTCTCTGAATGGCTCACACTGGGTGGAAAATTCCAGTGTTTGACGGACAAAACCCCACCCACTTGAAACCCCGCCCATTTTTAATGGCTTGACAAAGTCCCTGCATTGGCCAAAACGTTGCATTTTGTACCTTTTTTTCAGTGTATGCTGGGACCAATAAACTTTTTGAGCAATAGAAAGAGTTTCGGTGCCTTGGATGTTACAAGTATATATTTTTTTTTTAAATATTGTGTTATGTGAATTGTAATGTAATGTAATGTAATATATTGTGATGTGTTCCTGTGATATGTACTGTTGATGGTGTAATGTATAATGTATAGCATTTATATGAGGATGTTTAGTAAGGAAGTTGCTGGACTACAGGACCAGAAGTAGTTAAGTGTTGGGACTAGCCCACCCTGGGAGGGGTGAGCTGTCAGGGAAAGTTTTGGTTAATTCTAGAAGGAGACAGTGAAGGCCTATTAAGCAAAAGTGAGAGATGAGTAGTCGGTCAGTCGTGAAGATCACATGTGATTGGTGGTTTGTGGCAACAGAGGAAAGGAGACAGAAGGCATGCACTTTGAATGTGGCCGGAGACACAGGGTGTGAACAGCATGGCAACTAGAAATCGATCCTTGAATGGAGTGGCCCCAGACAATAGGAGGACGTAACGCTTGCAGACAGACCCTTTTAACCGACGAGGAACTGGGTGACTTTTACTGGTGCAGCACTCTAGTGGCCAGACCCTTTGAGCATCAAGATACTGGGTTAACCGCCACTGGTGTGTGAACATAGTCAACCAACCAAGCACCTTCCGCTACATATTGATAGCTTTAGTCTGGTCATTATGGAACCCTCTAAGGAGACTGGACAGGGGACTGCAGGAAAGCAAAGTAAGCGTCACGGTGTGTTTGGTAACACTGAACTGGGTTGCAGTGTGTCTTACAACCCAATGTGCGATGGGAGTGGGATGTTTTTAATTGTAATGTAATGTAATGTGTTCCTCTGTAATGTATATTAGGATAATGAGAGAGTAATATATAGTATATGTAAGATGTAGTAGTGTTGGTAATGTGTAAGGTATTATAATGTAAAGTATGTTTTTTGTAGAAAGGTAGGTAAAAGGTTAAGTCTGCCCAGCAACAGACTGCAAGAACAGAAACAGTTAAGTTTTAGGACTAGCCCACCCTGGGAAGGGTCAGCTGAATAGGAAAGGATAGTTCATTCTAGAAGGAGTTGGTGACGGCTATAGAAGACAGAGGACAGAATCCTGAATCCTTACATTCAGGCCCCTTAACCGTCAAGGTATGGCGTGACTTCTGCTGGTGCAGCACTCTAGTGGCCATCAAGGTACCGGGTTAACCTCAATTGGTGTGTCAACATAGTTAACCTTCCACTATATATGCAAAGTTTTTCTCCAGTCATTATGGGACCCCTAAGGAGACTGGACATGGGACTTCAGGAAAGGAAGGTCACCATCATGGTGTGTTCTGTAATACTAAATTGGGTTGCAGTGTGTCTCACTGACCCCATTAGATCAGACGCAAATCAGAAGGAAGTTGAACTGTATCTGAGTAAAACTAACGTGCTGGAAGATATGTGCCCACTATCTGGAATGTAACGTTGTGAAAGAGAATGAACCATACAGTAAACAGTTTTTGCTCAACGTGAGCTGTTGCTCCTTTTGTGAGTATAAGTTGTCATCCGGTCCTAGCCAGGCGATGTCAGCTGCAGTATGTGGTGTACATGGGTTCCCAGCCCACACGGCGAATGTGCACACACCCAACCAGGACCAGGTATTTCAAGAAGCGTGCCGAAGTATCTGAAGTCAATCCCTTGCTCATGACTTCCGCCCCACGCCAGTCTACACATCAACCCCAGCAAGCAGGAAGCCTTGAGGCAGCATAGTTGTATGCTACTGAAAACATAAGAATACCAATTAATATTAACATAGCAATAATAATTGAAAGTTTATTCTAATAACTTCCACAATTAAATCCTTATTATACCACATAATGAATTTTGCAGATTTGCTTTGCTATGTAAAAACTGAAATCCTTCACATATCGTTGTGTTCATTAAAATGAAAGTTAGACATATGACAATCATATATAAATCACTCTCCTACCATCAAAGGGGACACTAATGAAGAATAATATGAAGAAGCTGTTTTATACAATCTTGCTATCTCTTTTTTTACAGGGAAGAATCAGCTGTTCAGGACATTTACTTGTTCAGTCAGCACCGCTGCGTCCACGCACTATTCCTACAGTTCTCTCTCATAGGTAATCTTTTTTTGGGGCATTTATTGTTAAACAAAGCAATCATCTTCTTGTTTCCTGACATAAATACCTGATGAGGGTTATACTCCTCCTTAGGGTTTGGTTCCACTTGCATTTTGCACAAGTGAGTGCAATCCGATAAAACATTATCGGATTATTGCACTATCGCTCTAGTGCAAAACTATGGGGCAGTGTCCATCTGCAATTGATTTCTCATGCCATAGCGACATGCGGAATGAATCGCAGCATGCTGCATTTGGCAGCGAGTCTCAGCTCACGCACCCCCATACAAGCCTATGGGAGTGTGTGAAACGTCGCACTGCACTCACATGTAATCTGAGTGCAGTGCAATATATGCAGAGACAAGCAGCAGAGGAGATGGGGAGAAAGTGTTCCCTCCCTCTTCTCCGCTGCTGACACCCACAGCAGAGGGTCATTAGCATATCGCTTCCAATGGTCCCACATCAGAAACTATGCACAAGTGGAACCGTACCCTTAGAAATATTACGACCATTAACCCTACTATCAAATAACCTGAAATCTGCTATTAACTAAAACAAACAATTAATTATTACATAAATAGTATAATAGATCCTCACTTTTCATTGGTGTGTCCTGAGAATTGCACCTTCCTTAATATTTTATTGAGAGAAGACCATTTCATTGACTTTCCTTTGCTAAGATAATTTGCACTTTCCAGAGTGAGACCTCGCGTGGCAGAAGTTGAGAGTGAAGCAGTACAAGAGAGGTTTTTCCGGCCGTACTTTCTTCAAGCTCCTGGAGACATGGTGGCACATGAGGGGCGCCTGTGCAGGCTGGACTGTAAGGTATGATATAGGAAATAAGATTAAATATATGTATATATTACTGTGTATATGGTCTGATACTGCGTATACCTCCTCTATGAGATAGCTCAGAGATCATATAAAGTAACATTATGACCCTGATTACCCGATTCGAGACCTGTGTTGTTCACACCATTCTTGATGAGGCATGCTGTAGTTAGAGGTGGCTGATTTATTAAGAGGTACATGCCCCTTAATGAATCTGGCACATCTGAAAAGTAGGGACCTTCCATGCACCTCGTCACAAATCTTAAGGGCACTTTACACGCTGCGATATCGCTTTCGATATCGCTAGCGAGCGTACCCGCCCCTGTCAGTTGTGCGTCATGGGCAAATCGCTGCCTGTGGTGCACAACATCGCTTACACCCATCACACGGACTTACCTTCCATGCAACGTCGCTGTAGCTGGCGAACCGCCTCCCTTCTAAGGGGGCGGTTTGTGCGGCGTCACAGCGACGTCACACGGCAGCCGTCCAATAGAAGTGGAGGGGCGGAGATGAGCGGGCGGAATATCCCGCCCACCTCCTTCCTTCCTCATTGCCGGTGGACGCAGGTAATTAGATGTTCGTCGTTCCTGCGGTGTCACACATAGCGATGTGTGATGCCGCAGGAACGACGAACAACCAGCGGCATGCACCACAAACGATATTATGAAAAGGAGCGATGTGTCAACGATCAACGATTTTTGACGTTTTTGCGATAGTTGATCGTCGCTCCTAGGTGTCACACGCTGCGATGTCGCTAACGACGCCGGATGTGCATCACTAACAACGTGACCCCAACGATATATCGTTAGCAATGTCGCAGCTTGTTAAGCACCCTTAAGTCTACTTGGGTACTGGAGTAAGATTTTTGGCATAAGCTATGCCACAGCTCACGATAAATCACACAGGTTATGGCATCCCACCCCTATTCCGCCCATTTTCGTAGAGTTGGCGAAAGGCGAACCTGGAGTGAGAAGTCCCCTTTTTGCAAAAATATTAGGACGTTTTAAAGCGAGTTACGCTAGCAATCTGTCACAATCACTTGGCTGAATCAAGGCCCATATGGTTAGCTCTTCTGCTGACCATGCCGTTATAGTCCAGGAGTAACCTGATGAAGGGGTTTTTACCATGCAAATCATAGGACCAACTAATTCAGTATCTGTTAACAGCAATACCATCTGGATTCTATGTTATACATTCAGTAAAGTTAATGTGAAGTATTCTGAAATACCAGAATGCTTTTCCACTCTTCTGAATTAATAGGAGTAATCTCATTTTCAAGACCTTATACAGTTGGCATATAATACAACTATATGAAGGCGATAAAATATCAGTACATTATGGCTAAAGATAAACGATAGCCAAAAAATGCCCATCACCATTTTACACATTGTAGAAAATTGCAATAGCCACTTTAATTCCTTGCAGCTATCACTTTGCATGGTATAACAAATCTGGAGGGCTATCATAGCCTGTATATAAGCTGAGGCTGGGAATGCAGCAGCCATTTAGGGTGATTTAGGATAACAAGAGGATGTCAGAGCTCAGCAATAGAGATAGGAATTGAAAAGCTCTAAAACAGTGGTCCCTGACCTTTCTTACCTTGCGAGTCACATTCACAGGAATTATGAGTCACAACTAGTGTTCTGCCCCACACACATGCCATACTTACACCCAGAGCCCCACATTACTGATATAATGGCAGCAAGATCGTCCCCACAGATTGCACACTGAGACCTTGTGCCCTCCTCCCTTATAGTCAGTATATTTACATACATGGGGATATCACTTTACATCAATTTTATTTTCTTGTATCAAGCACATTTAACACACTATCTCATCCAACTTCAAGGACCCTCTAACTGGCATTTCCAGCTTACCATATTTATCACCTTTTACCCACCAGTACTAAATATGCACATTGAGACCTGCTTTTCTGTGGGGTGTTTCTCACAAAAGTCACCATCTGAAGACCATCTCTCCATAGCTGTTTGCTAGGCCGGGTGCTAATGCACCAAACTAGGAAACGGCTGCAAGCCACACACCATGGGCCCATGAGCCACATGTGGCTCCAAAATCACAGTGTGGGGAGCTTTGTCCTAAAACATTGTACAAATACCTCAGTAATGTCCTGTTTAACTGCAGCACTGAAGAAGATCAGTGTAGTGGTCAGTGATTAACTCAGATATTGAATTAATAGGGCGAGAGAGTAAGAGAAGAAGTGTCAGCAATGCCAGACTCAGGGTGATTGATCGGTCATACTGTGTAGCCGGCATCTGACATATAGAGTAGCCTGCTGCCTTATTTTGCTTTCACCACTACCTAGCTAGTATTTATTGTTACATCTTTTATGGCAGGGATTAAATAATTGGGGATGAAAGGTTATGAAATGTTACTTATAGTGTTGGGCAAAATATATGGTGAAAGAAAAAGTAAAAAAATGTAAAAAAAAAAACCATTATCACGGCTAAGAATGTGTGAGCTACTAGCAGCAGCACAACCAGCATCAGTAAGACCTCGAGTTTGAGTCAGTATTCTGCACAGAACGGTCTGCCTGATCACAAATGACTTAGAGGGGTCATTTTGAACAGATTTTTTTTTTTTACTTTTAAACAACATAACAAGTCTTCTCAGTGCGCTGTATTATTAATGGGTCTTCTCGATTGCCATCGGGTACTTTGGTGACATCACTTTCACATTACTGTCGATGTTTGGTTTGTGCCCACGATGATTTTTATTTTTATGCGTTTTTGACACTGCATATTTTGCTAAGTGAAAAGTGTTTTCCAGTACAAGCAAAGTGGGTGGGATTAATAGAAATCTAAGGTCCACTGTGCTTCTTTTTATGCTGTGTAAACTGTCCTGAGGTGTGTTTTTTCCAATCCGCAGCATGTCAATTTCTTTTGCAGGTATGCTGAGTTTTCTGTGCGGAAATTCCTCATAGACTTGCATGAAATGCGGAAATTCCGTATGTAAAAAACTCACATGTATTTTTGATGTTTTTATGTGTTCAATGCATCAAAAACGCACCTAACAATGTCAATGCCAGAAAGTTTCAAAAACAAAACATTTATTTACGCATCAAATAGAGACAAAAAATTGCAGCGTCAAAAAAACGCAAGTAAACTAAGGTGCAGAGATTCTGCAACGTCAAAAACTCAAAGGATGCTGATCATGGGAACGTAGTCTACAAGAGCATTAGAGGGATTGGATATAGTCTTTGCAGACCTTAGAGTTTTATATCTTTTCATTTGGAAGCTTTGCAGTACTGCAATTTATGAGAAATAGATCAATTGTAGAGATGAGCCCGAACCCGAATTTCGGTGCTTGTACCAAACACAGACTTTACTAAAAAGAAACAGAGTTCCGGTTCTGAGTTCGGATGCTTTGTGTATGAACACCATTCGCACTAGCATCGCTGTGCTCGAGTGCGCTCTGTGCTCAGCTCAGTGCGAGACGATTGCAGTGTTTGATTGGCTAATACTGGGGGTAACAACAGCATTATCAGATGTAGTGTGAACACCCCCCGCCATAAAATGGAAAAACCCTGCCCACCTGCCCCCGGAAGTGCTCTGTTTATGGTTGGGTGTATGTGGGCAGAGACCTGAACTTTCCAATTAGTGACTTCTATTGGGTTCAGGTCAAGTCTGGGTCCAGAACAACACTTTATCTAAAGTCTAGATGAACCCGCCAAACCCAATTTCCATGGATCCGCTTATCTCTAATTAGCTGCAAACCAAATTTTTGGTAAAAATTCATCAAACGTGGCCAAAATGAATTTTAAAACAATCGATCTTCTCTTTTTTAAGATGCTCATTTTTGTTCTACAGTGTCTCATATACCCTTATTAAAAACACACTGGGCCAAACTGAAGGTGTATATGGCTGGGGGTTTAGAGGTAAGAATAACAAACATGTTTTCCTATGTAAGGTGCATTGCCTGCATTCCAAACAAAACCAAATCTGTAGTCTGAAAAGTTATAGGGAAACATAGGAGAAATTTGAAGACGGTAACTCAGATGTCAAGATTTGTTTAATACTTGTATATCCTTTTGGCATGTACGAACAGGTTAGTGGTCTGCCAACACCGGACATCATGTGGCTTCTCAATGGAATACCCGTTAACCCAGACATCACCCACAAAATGCTGGTCAGAGAGAATGGAGTCCACTCACTTTTAATTGATCCCCTCTTACAATCTGATGGCGGGACCTACACTTGTATTGCTACCAATAAGACAGGACAGAATTCATTCAGCCTGGAGCTTACTGTGATGGGTAGGTATCAGTCACATTTTGCAGTTAACATTTCTTTGACATAAATGACCTCTATAAAATACTGTGAACGTTCTGCCTGTCTACCTGTCCTATCAGATATTCATATTCATGTAATTTTTAACATATTTAGCAAAGGAAGTAAAGAAGGCACCCATATTTTTGGAGAAGTTGCAGAACTCTGGCGTACCAGAGGGTCACCCAGTCAGGTTGGAAAGTCGAGTTGTTGGGATGCCTCCTCCAGTTTTCTACTGGAAGAAAGATAATGAATCCATTCCAGCCCACAAGCCAAGAATAAGGTGCCGTGCCGTCGCTGCTGCCAGACGTGATATGCTATGCTAATTCTGATGTGCTCTACTAACTGTGCGATTGATGATGATGGCACCCAGTACTAACAGTACAAATCCTGAGACTAAAATACCTTGAGCTACAGAGATTATGGTTAAAAAAACTCTGACTATAAAACATCATAAATATATTATCATTGATTATATCCATGATGCTAGTCGGCTTCTATGCAGCATTGCCGCTCAAACCTGCCTCGATTGACTCTTGTTGTTGGAGTTTGGTTGCTGGAGATGTGAAGACAGATTAAACAATGCTTGTTTCCTGTAATTTGAGGTAATGATATAATTAAGATTAAAATATTTGACCAGTAAAGCTCCCCATACATGTTAGATAAGAAACAATGGACCAAAATGGCCAAAATGTAAACGTTTCGGGCATTTATGAGTGAATATTGCATGAATGAAATGGTTGGTTATATTATCTGTAAAGTAAAGTGTATGATATGTTCACTGTTCACATACAAATGACTGGGAATGGGCGTATGGACATTTCTTATATCCTCCACCAGGTAGTATATGCATAGCCCCTAATTATGACTCATATGCCCATTGTGATCTTACATGATATGGGAGGATCCATATAAATGATTCAAATGTATTTATCAGCCACTGCACTAAATGGCTTAAGTGTTCCTCAGAATACTGGACCCCATTCCCTCCTGTTGGCCTTTTTTGACTTCCTCTGGAGCATTTAGGCAATAGTCCTGAGTTTTGTGCTAAGAGATTAGATTGGTTTGCCCGACCTCAATTCTATGAAATACCTTTGGAATAAAAGAAAACTCCATCTGCAAGCTGGGTTATATTGCCTGACCCATCAGTGTTGTTGCTGAATACATGCAATTTATGTAGCCATTTTGCAAAAAAGTATATAGATTCTGACAATACATGTAGATGGTTCAGGTGTCCATGTTGATGGTTCATGTGTCCATTTAATTGTATTCATGTGAATATCTCCCTGGCTCTTCTTCTCATAATCTGAAGGTCGGCACTGTACATGGTGATGTAAGGCTTGTATACAGCGGCTCAGCCATCGACACTCATACCATTAAGCGCTTGGTTTATGGTTTTTGCCTGGATGGTAATTTTAGAGGTTTGGAGCTCTCCCATTAAAGAGGACTTAAAGTTCCTTAAAGGTGATGAAACAATCCTTGAAGTAACCTTGATTCTGCCACTTTTTTCCATTTGTTGATTTTGTAGCACAGAATGATACATTTCTGCCTGTAGTTTAACTGGGCACTTCTTCTGAGTCTTTTCTGGGGGCGTGCGCCTTCACCCTTCCCTCCTTGATGTTGCCAATCATAGCGCGGCAGTGTCTGAGACTGATAGACTGCTAGATCAGGGCCAAGCTCTGATTGGTAGTCTTTGGGATAGAGGAGTGTAAGCACACGCCCCCAGAGAAGACTCTGAAGAAACGTCCAGTTGGTCTGCAAGCACAGGTTTCACATACTGCGCTAAATAGAATAGAACTGCAGAATCACAGCAGCTATATGATTTCTACGAGGTATTTAACTCAATTTTTGGAGCAAGAAACAGCTTAGTGAGTTAGAGGAGCAATGCTGACTTTTATGTACTATGTGCCTCAGCCCGTTGTGACCCTGCTGTGTGATTTTCCTTCGACTAATACTTTGTGGCTGAGTTGCTGTGGTTCCTGAATCCTTCCCCCTTTTAATAACATTACTCATCATATAGATCATAGAATATTTAGGGAAGAAATTTCATGTGGCGTGCCATTAATTTTACGCTGGTATTGGTGAGTTCTTTAGAATGAGACATTCTATAACAAATATTAGTATATGCAGACTGCACAGTGAGGGTTAGATGTTACTTTACTGCATCAATGGGACTGAATGGGAAACCTGTATTCTACAATTAAGAGCTGGATCCCAACACTTTTCTCCATATAGTGTATGCACAGCTTCTTTTGTCTGGAGCAGGATTACAATACAGGATTATCTACATCTGACTTTTTATTATTAATTCATGTACTAAATTTGCTATTGTTTTTTTTTTTTTTTTTTTTTAGTATGCATCAGGACACCACTGGATATGTGTGTCTCCTAATCCAGCCTGCCAAGAAAGAGGATGCTGGATGGTATACATTGTCAGCAAAGAATGAGGCCGGGATTGTATCTTGTACAGCAAGACTTGACATATATGGTAGGTTTCACTAGTGGACACAGACAGAAAAGGGGCTCTGTGCAAGAACAATATACAGGACCCTTTGCTGACCAAGAAGTCATCAAAATGCACAATTCCACCTGCTTTGGAGATAGAAATGGACGCCCTTAAGCGGGCTTTACACGCTACGATTTCGCTACAGCGATCTCGTTGGGGTCATGGATTTTGTGATGCACATCCGGCCGCTGTAGCGATGTCGTAGCGTGTGACTCCTAGGAGCGATTTTGGATCGTTGCAAAAACGTTCAAAATCGCTCCTCGTTGACATGGAGGTCCGCTGCCAGTTATCGCTGCTGTCGCAGGGGCGAAGTTGTTCCTCGTTCCTGTGGCAGTGCACATCGCTACATGTGACGCCGCAGGAACGAGGATCATCTCCTTACCTGCCTCCGGCCACAATGCGGAAGGAAGGAGGTGGGCGGGATGTTACAATGTGACGTCGAACGGACCGCCCCCCTAGAAAGGAGGCGGTACGCCGCTCACAGCGACGTCGCTATGCAGGTAAGTATGTGTGACGGGGGTGCCAGATTTTGTGCGCGACGGGCAGCGATATGCCCGTTTCGCACAAACGATGGGGGTGGGTCGCATGCTAGCGATATCGGGCCGGATATCGCAGCATGTAAAGCCACCCTTAGTTCTTACGCTCCCTGTGCAGCCGCACAGCCTGCACCTATGATATCTGTGCCCCTGGTAGGTTTATATACAGGCAACATGCCGAGCTTCAATGCCAGAAGGGCAGCTAAGTAAATAATAATTACGTAAAAACACTCTTTTAAATTCACAAAGTTTTGTTTGGTTAAATAATCCACAAGCATAGTTTACCTCTGACCAGAAGACTGTAAAGCCTGGTGCGCCGGCTCTCATTCACACTTCTCATGTAATATAAATGTCAGCCTAACTAGATGATTTTGACCCCAACGCCGTTCCAGCAATGTCAGCACTTGCTCGGGGCTCGTATGACATTGTTCACTACTTCACTGTCCCCTCCTTCGGACATTCAGAGGTGTTGCGGATGATCTCAATCTCATTTCCTCCTGATTTCTGATTTGCCCGAAGGAGGGGAGAGTGAACTGGCCACGGATTAACCACAGGGATCACCTGACATAACAATATCACACAAGCCTCAGGAAGGCAGTGCCGACATCGGTGGAAAGGTGCCAACACCTGAGGTGATTGTGGGTATTATTTTACTTAGGGGAAACATAGTGACTGAGTAATGGACAACCCCTTTAGGAATGCATAGATTTTACAAGGTCATTCTCTATGTGTATGCAATTGCAGCAGTTACCGTTCACCTTTCAGCTATGTGTTTTTAACAGTTACGGTAGTTTTCTGGTCAGTATCAATATGTGATCCTTTGTGATATTATATCCTACTCATACAGTATAATTCCTTACGTTTTACAGCTCAGTGGCATCAGCAAATCCCACAGCCAATTAAGATTCGACCCGCTCCATCTCGCTACTCAACATTCTCTTCTACCAGCATGGATATCCTCAACTCTTATCCGGAAACGCCACTGAGCTTTTTGTCACAAGCTCGTGATGTGGTGGAAAGTGAGGAGCTGTGAATTCAACTGGCTACAGTAAAAATAAAACTGTGAAGAAATTAACGCTGGAAAGTTTACAAATAATTTTTCATTTTTTTTTTCTAATAACATATTTAGTTTTCTGCCCTTGTCCAATAGTAACAATGTGGAAAGTATTTACACTTTTTATTGACGGATGGGCAAGGTAAGCGCCATAGCCCAGCCAAAGAGTGAGAAGTGGTTGAAGCATATTTGTCATTTGTATAACTTGTGCGCACCAGTAATACACACCGACGTAGGAAGCTGTGTCAATGACAGTGTGATCTGTTTGATCTGCAGGACCCTATTTAATTATTTATGTTCGTAGACAGTATAAAGATCAATAGATGTTCTATTAATATTAAACCATGTATCATTTCATTTGTATTTACCGGATTCACTGTTATGTAGTGAGACTGACACTGTAGATGCTTTAAGTTATTTGTGCCAATTCCCAGTATTTAAATCCTTCAAAGCTTGTCTATATTAAGAGGAAACATAGATTATTATGGAATAAAGTGGCAACAAAGTGCATATTTTTAGACTCATTTTATGATCATCTGGTTTCTATCCAGCAACCATAACCTCCGCATTAATATTTTATCTGTGTTGCTATTTGTAGCTATTCAACTGACGTTCTTGACAATGCAAACACTACAAAGTTGGGAAATCCCTGTGTTTGTTGTTTTGCTTGAAGGTACGGGTTCATACTTTTTAAGCTTTTAAAGGGAATCTGTCAATAGGAGGAGATTCTGAATCCAACAGTGTATCACATAGATTACTGGGTGCAGCCGTTCTCACATAATCAAAGAATTGAGTTTGTGTATAGCTGAACTGGGAGAGCTGTGCTGCCCACACCAGGCTCTCTATAGAGTTTATGAATTGACTGAGAGATGTCAATCACAGCAGGGGGTATGCTGGACTCATGCACGTGAGTTTTTAGTCCTGTAATGTTAATCACAGGATAATAAAGCCATTAGTTTAAGTAGACAATAGTACACACACTGATAAGAGAGCCACAGTTGTTTTTTGTTTTTAACCCCTACATCAGCTTACATAGCAAAAACCTGCTGACAGGTTCCCTATAACAAATATATGTATTTTAACTCTGAAACACCACAATATTTCAAAGAAATACATATAGGAAGCATGTCTGAGGATGAGGTGACTTGTCCAAAGAGGTCCAGTATGTCCCCGCCGGTATCTTCTCTCCTTCTCAGCTAAACTCATAGTTTTCTACTAATCATTGTATTGTGAAAGGTTAAAGGCCCCGTCACACTAAGCAACATCGCTAGCAACATCGCTAGCAACATCGCTGCTAACGAACAACTTTTGTGACGTAGCAGCGATGTTGCTAGCGATGTCGCTGTGTGTGACATCCAGCAACAACCTGGCCCCTGTGAGGTCGTTGGTTGTTGATGAATGTCCTGGGCCATTTCTTAGTTGTTGCTGTCCCGCTGTGAAGCACAGATCGCTGTGTGTGACAGCGAGACAGCAACAACTAAATGTGCAGGCAGCAGGAGCCGGCTTCTGCGGAGGCTGGTAACCACAGTAAACATCGGGTAACCAAGAAGCCCTGTCCTTGGTTACCCGATATTTACCTTTGTTACCAGCCTCCGCCGCTCTCACTGTCAGTGCCGGCTCCTGCTCTGTGCACATGTAGCTGCAGGACACATCGGGTTAATTAACCCGATGTGTGCTGTAACTAGGAGAGCAGGGAGCCAGCGCTAAGCGGTGTGCGCTGCTCCCTGCTCTGTGCACATTTAGCTGCAGCACACATCGGGTAATTAACCCGATGTGTGCTGTAACTAGGAGAGCAGGGAGCCAGCGCTCAGTGTGCGCTGCTCCCTGCTCTGTGCACGTGTAGCTGCGTGCGCTGGTAACCAAGGTAAATATCGGGTTGGTTACCCGATATTTACCTTAGTTACCAAGCGCAGCATCTTCCACGTGGCGCTGGGGGCTGGTCACTGGTTGCTGGTGACAGCTCACCAGCAACTCGTGTAGCGACGCTCCAGCGATCCCTGCCAGGTCAGGTTGCTGGTGGGATCGCTGGAGCGTCGCAGTGTGACATCTCACCAGCAACCTCCTAGCAACTTACCAGCGATCCCTATCGTTGTTGGGATCGCTGGTAAGTTGCTTAGTGTGACTGGACCTTACGTCTGCAGGGATTAGTCACCTCAGCTCTTGAGCATGCTTTCAACTATTGTTTTTCTTTTAAACACCGCAGCATTTCAGATTAACACATACATGCATTTTTATTGTAGGATCCAGTCTTTAGTTCAGGGTGCTCGTGGTTCATACAACACGAATATGTTGACAAGTTTCTTTTAAAGAGGATCTGTCATCATATCAAAAGTTGCAATGCTTTGTTCTTATTTTATTCCTGTTCCTCATCTGAGTGTTACTTTTTTTTTGCTCTTTTCTAATCTACCATACTGTTCTAGAGATATGAATCTTTTTATTTAGTGCTCATTCTTATGGTCTTTACAAGGGGCGTGGTTCACATGGTAAGAATGTAGAGCCTAAAGACATGTCCCAGAAGAATCCTGCAAGCCACGCCCCATTGGAAAGGCCAGAAAAAAGAAAAGGTAGGCTAGTTTCACACTTGCGCTATTTTGACGCAAACGGAATCCGTCACTAATGTAGTACAGTTCATTTATTTACAGTGGAAGCGCGTTATTATGGCGCGTGTGTGTGTCATGCAGTACCCGCTTGTGTCCACACGATGTCGCGCTTCCACTGTAAATAAATGAACTGTACTACATTAGTGACGGATTCCGTTTGCGTCAAAATAGCGCAAGTGTGAGTGAGCCCTTAGCACTAAATAAAAGGCCCAAATCTCTGCATCTGTATGGCAGATTAAAAATAAATAAATAAATAATCGGGAACAGTGGAAATAAAATGAGAGCAAAAAGGGGATGCTGGATTCTAAAAGTGAAAAAGTTCTAAAAGTTGTAATAGACATCTGCACTAATGATTGTAATGCTTTAACGTGTCTTTTTATGCTGATAACAAGTAACCACATATCATTTATAAATAAGTCAACTCCCTAAAATTTGAGGGGTCCACAAGTCCCATTTCTGCAATAATGAAACAAGTAGCTTCACAGTAAAGATTAAAGGGACTATCCACTACTGGAACCACGCCTTCTGATTCTACATGTTTCCCCCAACTAAAACAAAAATGCCTATTCTCACCTCCTGTATCTGTGCCGTTACAGCAGGGCTGCGGTCTGCATTCCCAGGACTCACATGACATTGTGACATCACGCGAGCCCCGCATCCAGTCACCACCAGCTTCTGTCTCCCCGCCTTCAGACAAATGAGCTATCAATAGGAAGTGAGCGGCAGCCACAGTGCTCACTTCCTGTTGATTAACTCGTTTGGCGCAAAGGCGGGGAGACAGAAGCGAGCGCTGATTGGACTACGGGCTCACGTAACGTCACATGAGCCCTAGGAACGTGTATTTCAGCACTGCTGGAATGGAGCTGGTACGAGAGGTGAGTATAGTTTTTTTTTTTATTTTGCCTGGGGGAAATGTGGAAGCAGAACGGGTTGTCCTAATAGTGGACAACCCATTTAAGCGAATTTTCACATGTGATGGATATGCTGCAGATTTTCCATCTGTATGCATTGGCAGATAATCTACTGTTTATTTCAGTAACTGTAAAGTGGATGAGAGTTTACCAACAGTCATCCACGTGCTGTGAAAAAAATCTATAGAAGAAAAATATTTGTGGCGTTGTTTTTAAATTCACAGCATGTCAATATATATTCTCTGGAATTTTTTACTGCTGATTTCAGCCTGTGCAATGCATAGTGTGGTGAAATCAGCAGCAAATCTGCATCAAAATCTGACTCCACAAGAAACTTATTGCTGCAAATTTTGTTGGGTTGGAAATTTGCAGCAAATATGAAGTGGATAATTTGGACATATGAAAATACATGCTCAATATGTCATTATTGGAAACAAAAGAGCAAGTTCCCTCTACACAGACTATACTGAGTAAATAGTAATGTATGTTGTCTAAAACACCACAAACAGCCGGTCCATGACATGGAGAGCTGGTTGACAAAGGACTCGCAGCGGAAAGCTTGAAGGTCACCAGAAACGTTATTTTCCTAGTGGTTCTTCAGGGTTTAGATTTCAAAATGTGCACACATTTCTTTTGAAACGTATGTTCTCTGTTATGTCTTGGCTACAGGCAGCTTGTACATACCTGTCATCTGTACCTGGACAACATGCCATCGCTGCTGGAAAAACTAAAACACTGGAGCTGCATTGAGGGATTAGGGTATATGCATATTGAGGCTTTTTTATTGTTAAGTTTTTGGCCTGGAAATTGAGCAGAAACTCCAGCGTTTTTTGTGGCGTTTTATGGATTTGAGGAAGATTTAAAGAGTTTACACTCAGTGTGCATATACAGTTAAACATATGTTATATTGTACCATTTGTATTTTGTGGTTAATTTTCTTAAAATACGGGAAACTCCCTTTAACTCTGTAGAGATTTAAGAAAAAAGCAAAGCACTGTTGACCTCCATGTCAATTGAAGTGAAGACCTTTGTAAACAATTAATCTCTAAGCAACAAATCTTACTCCAAAATTAATGGAGTCCAAGGCTACATTCCCACAATGAGCTTTTGAGGTTACCTAATTTCTGCACCTATAATGAAAATTAGGTCACATTCGTTTTTTCATTGCATTTTTGTGTGCACTTTTTAACATGCGTTTTTATCTCGTTTTTGAAAATTCCTGGTATTTGGCTTTGACAAAACTTTATTGACATTTTTAGGTGCCGATTACATGCTTTTTTGGATACTTTCCACCCCGAAGAAGTACTAAAAATACTAATTTAAGTCTATTTGGAAAATCCACACCTAAAACTCAGTGTACCCGCAAGAGAAATTAACATGTTACAGATTTGAAAAAACGCACCACAGTCAGTTTGTGCAGCTTAAAAAATCCACAGTGGGCATGAGATTTCTATAAATCCCATCCACTTTGCTGGAACTGTAAGATTCTTCATTTTAGACTCATGCGCAGCGTCAAAAACTCTCCAAAAGCTCATTGTGGGAATATAGCCTAAGGCGAAGTGAAGTATTCGAGTTTTTTGCCTTAGTATTTGGAACCCAAAACCAGGAGTGGGTAAAAATTGAAGTGGTGCCCGTGTTTCTATTATACTTTTCCTCTGATTGCTCCACTTCTGTTTTTTTCTTACAAATACTGAGGTAAAAAACTCACCAAATATTGAAAGTGTGCACGCAGCCTACATTTAAAAAAAAAAGTCAGAACTCAGTACTTTGTGATATATACTGAAGAGTATAAATTCCTATATGTGTTTACAAATCATATTTCACTCCACAATTTTCTGCCAATTTCATCAGCATAAAACTCAGGCAAATTATAAAGAATTGTGTAACAAATATTTATTTGTGCACAAAATAAAAAAAAAGATCAAATGTACCTTTTGGAACATCAGTGATTATAGGATGGTCTAGTCATACACCATACATTATAGATAAATACAACTGAAGGTGAATTTACAGTCATTCTATCATACCCAAACTTTAATGTTTTCACGTATTGCGACAAATATCCCTTGGCGGCTGTTACATTGTAACTTACTATGAATGCAGTCGTAGCCTAGAAGGTTGTACAGCACTACTGCGTATATCTATTAATTGCAAAAATACAAATCACAATATGGGGTGTGCCAATCATCACAGAAAAATATATTCTACATTATATGACTTAATAATGTACAGTTATTGTCAACGTAAGTTATAAATAAGTTTATTTGGAATAATCCCTTTTATGAAGATGCAAGTTATGAAGCAATGTTCTTATAGCAGGAGTTCCTTGCCTATACAATCACACCTTCCTCTCATGCACCTCTATTCACCTCACGTGCTTCATGGTCATCCTGTGAAGGTCAAGTTCCAGTTTAGTGAGACAATGGATCTGTAAGGAAGTGATCACAGGCATCCGGAGACCCAAATCCCAGGTAGTTCTGACAGTGGTCTTGATGCAATTGTTCATAGTGATGAAGTGTAGACCAGTCTTCTTCATCTCTGTATCTCTCTGCCTCTGAAAGGATCCTGTTCAGAGCCATGATGTAACTGAGTGCCATCTGTAGAGTCTCATACTTGGAGAGCTTCTTGTCCTCTCCCCACTGTGGCACCACTTTTCTTAGGCTATCAAAAGCTGTGTTCAGTCCTTGCATTCTCCTCCTTTCCCTGGCATTGGCAGCCAGTCTCCTCTTTGTTAACCCTTCCACTCTGGCTGGCATACTCCTGAGTGGACATTTTGGGGTTTCCTTAAGTTGTAGCTGGCAATCACTAGTGGAATCTCCGTCAGACATAGAAGCAGACTTCATATCTTTACCACAGAAGAGAAGTCTATTACTGGAGTTAGAGATGAACAGCAGAGCTAGAAAAGCCTTAAAACATCATGAAGATCCTTGTTTGCGATAATCCTTCACTTGCAGGTTTAGTCTATAAATGTGAATTTTCTAGGTCTTCTTCGCTGATAAGACATCAGCCACTGCTTAGTAAACTCACAGTGGACCAAATACCTTCATTAATAATTTTAACATTCTGTCTGCAAAAGTCCAGCATTTATATAGTGTATGTAGGGGGCTAAACAGATGGTGGCAGGTGGGCAGGCGTCCCTAAGCTCCCATACCAGCTCATTACCACCCTGGGAACTATATGCTAGGATTCTGGGAAATATTTAAAAATCTGTAAGTATAAAGCATGTATCTGCTGGAACGCTTACGTGATGCTACCCAGGCAAGATTTGGCCATCTGTACTGATGCTACTGGTAGAACACAGCCAGTGAATATTCATTAATAGCTAATAATTTTGCCATGAAGCACAACCTTCTGTGCAGGCCCTCTGGTTCTATTGTTCTATAATACTGATTATGTAAGGCTTAAATTTACTGTATAATGGAAATGATCAATTCATAGAAAGGCTAAAGTCTATATGCTTTGCGTTTGTGACACTGTATATATCTATATGCACACTCTGGAGAAGTGCATCAGTAGTTACGAAGCTTTCTGTCTTCGAGATATCACATGGAATATACATATTTACACTGAATGGTTATTAGGTCTTGTAATTAGTCACATCTTAATTGAGACATCAGGACTATTGTCGCTGACCGGACTCCCAAGCACTGAAGTTTAGTAAACAGATCATTAGACCTCGGAGAAGATGTAACATGTGAAATGAGGCTTCATAATCCCACAACAATAGATTCACTTGAGGAATAATTGACTCCAAATAGACAGATGTTCAATTGAGGTCATTAATCAGATGCTCGGCTCTATACGCTACAAGTAGAATTCTAGATCATTTGCTCTTCTATTTGCAAAAATGTCATAGTTTTAACCTTTAATATTATATACCAAACCTAAAAAAAGATCCCACAGCAAGGAATAGGGTCTTATTTACAAATTATACAAATAACCGGTCATAATGAAAGACTCAAAATATTAAAAGCAATAAAAATCCAATTAAAAAAAAAAAAACAATTTAAAAACATACAAAATATCAGACACAAAAAACTACCAGGTGGACTAAAATTATTACATGTTCTAATATTACTAATAATAAAATAAATACCTTATATTATTATAATTATTATTATTATTATATGCATCAGATTGTAAATTAAGTGATCAGTAGTCTATAATATAAAGAGTATTTGTGAACTTATATCCTACTTAGATTCCCTGATCCAATATCACAAGCGGTACAATAGGTGGATTCAATTTATTTTCTAGATATAGTGATCTACAGTCTATCATATAGAAAGTATATTTAAATAGGAGATGGATAATGAGAGAGAAAATAAAGAGAGCCAAGGCCACAAAATGAGTTGGGCATAGCAATATATACAGACTATTGGGAGAAACAAAAACACACAAAACAATATATGTGGTTTATGGGAAAAGTAATAGTCATAAAATAGATATCAAGTGGTAATAATGCTGCCTCACCTGGAGAAACACACCTAATGCACGTTTGCTTCGGATGTCGTTATTAAAGGGAACCTGTCAGGTGCAACATGCACCCATAACCACAAGCAGTTTCTGAAGCCAAGAAGCGTTCACCTGGCTTCATAGTGCACATGACCGAAAGTGTGGTGACTTCTGATCATGCGCACTGCCCAGCGTCATCAGCAGTGACACAGGTAGGTGCGTCACCGCTGATAACGCTAGACAATGGGCATTGAATAGCATGTTATAACGCCTCTGTCAGCGTGTTAACATGCTAAAAAGGCGGAATGAGCGCAGGAACTAACACCCTTGCAACCAGTCCCTGAGCTCATTAGCATATCATAATGGATTTGTAGAAATACTTTTTCTAAAGATCTCTTTATGTATGCCACTAGATGCTGCGACTCTTAGGCGGGAATTAGCAATATGCACCCAGAACTGCTCGTGGTCCTGGGTGCATATTGCACCTGACAAGTTCACTTTAATATCAAATCTCAGATACTTTTAGTCTTGGTAAAAAAGTGTTTTCAGAGGCCTTCCTGTTCCTCTCTTCCAGAGTGCATCGGAGTGTCTCCTAATTTTTGGCAGCCATTGCACATAGTGCATCTGCTTTACCAGTCTAGGAGACCCACTCCTTCCAAATAGGAAAATAAGATTTTAAGAGGCCCTCCTCTAATTCTTCCAGGGTGTACTACAATCCCTGGTTTACATTGTTTTGTCTTGCTGGTCTACTAGGCATTGCTCCCACCTGGCCAGAATCCTACTCCACACTGATGAGGGGCAATACCCCGAAACAGCTGTCTGTGGATGGATACCTGGCCTTGGTATTTCCCTTGTCATATCTTTAAACTCGTCAAGAGCTGGATATTGACCAAAAGGGCCACTTAATATGGTGGTTATGGTGGTCTCCTTAAAAGAGCCACTCCTTGGCTAGGTCCTTCCTGGAGGGATATCTGGCTATTTTCCGTGTCGAGACTCCTAACAGAGGCTCCACTGACCTTTTTTCTTTGTAATTTTAGCTATGCCTCTCAGTGAGTGCATAGCCTTTGTGCCAGTTTCGGAGTCAGATTCTTTATAATTTTGTACTAGAATTGAATCAGAGTCTTTCTTCTACGTCTCTTTCTGGCTATATTGCAGTCCCTACTTATAACTTTCAGTTAGTGCATAGGCTTTACTAGTCTAGGTGTCGCGCTATTTAAAAATGGTCAAAAAATGTCTGAGACCCTCCTCCACATATCTTCCAGGGGGTATTGCAAGACTTCCGTCTAATTTTTGGCAGCCTTTGCTCTTATTGCATATGAGTGTATCAGTCCCACTATCTAACAATTTTAGCAGAATGTGTATGAGGCCCTCCTTTGCGTAATACATGGTGTATCAGATTGTTTCTTCCTTCTAATTTTTGGCAGTTCTTGCATTGTTTGAATAGTCTTTGTGACTTTCAGACTACCTCTTCATAAATTAAACATAATGGGTCTGACCATGTTACACACACCCCATGCCCAGATAAGGTAGTAAAATGTTAAAATTACATTTACCGGTGACTATCGGCAGGTGTAGTTTTATTTACCCCTATACTATGTGATCTACTGTAGTCATAGGCGAAGGGAATATACAGTGAGAGATAGCATGGCTATTAAGGCTATGTTCACAAATTGCATTTTTGCAGCTTTTTTTGTAGTGTTTTTAAAGAGTGTTATGCAAATTAACAGCTGTTTTTACATTAATAGTAAAAGCAATGAGTTTTAAAATTTCTCAAGATTGGTTTTTTTCACGACTGAAATGGAAAACTGCTGCGTTTTTTTTTTTTTTTTTTAAAAAAACATGTCAATTCTTTCAACATTTTTGCAGCATTTTTTTCAACATTGCAAGCAATGAGAAAATGCAAAAAAGCAGTAAAAACACCACGTGTAAACAAAGCTCAAGGAGTGGAGGAGGTGTTTTTTTTCTCTTTTATTTTTTGCGTTATATACAAGTCATTATCCAGGAAAGAATGGTTTTTTTTAACATTTTTCCTAGTGAAATCTATTTCAACTTCAGTTTTGTATGTTTAAGGCCGGAGTCACACTTGCGAGTGTCTTGCATGTGACCCGTGTGAGTCTCGCATCACATCACCCGGCACGGCCTGACGCTCTCCTGACAGGAGCGTCGCATCTACATAGAAATACATGTGTAGCGCCCCTGAACCAATCAGGCCACTACTAGGTACTGCATCCTGTCAAAGGTGCAGGGTCTACCCCCTGGGACCTGGAAGACCAGTGCCGGTAACATCAAAACACATAAACATCCCCAGTTTCCCTCTCCCAATCATGGTTGACTGACTAGTCTGGGATCCAATGGATGGCCACCCAAGGGTGGAGCCAGCCCAGTCCACTAGACAACAACCAGGTGGGAGGGGACAGGCAGAAAGACACAGGGAGTCTGGTAGTGACAGTTGAAGGGGACGGACGTGTCTCCAGACGGGGTCGTGTAGCAGTGACCTAGGTGGCGTAGGAGAGTGGTTGCATGCGAGAGATTACAGCCAGGTAACCCTGGAACCAGAACACCAACGGGGCACAGGACCCTAGGTCAGGCGAATGCTTCAGGCTACCTGACAAATACCTGCACAGTGAGGGGACCATCACGGACCTCACTGACCCAAGAATCCGGGGGCACCAGCAGTAAGGATAGAGCCAGGGACCGGAACAGAACACCGACTCTACAGGGTTCACACTGCCCGCTGTACGGACCAGAGATTGCCGACAGGCAGTAGGGGACCCCCAGACACTCCAAGCCATGGGGTTCTACCAACCAGCGAGAGGTGTCGGGGAGAGAAGCCACCAGGTTACCACACCGGCACCGGAACAAAAAGGAACAGGGGTCGAAACCAGCCATTCTCAGTGCATCTGCCTCCACATCACTGTGAATAAACAAGAGTTGCACTGCATCCCCATCATTAAATTCGAACGAAAGAGAGTCATTACACCCATCCCCATCATGTGGTCTCCCTTCTCTCTGCGCCGGATCCCTTCATTCACTCCCTGGGGCCTGGCCCTACTTGCGGAGGGCCTACCATCTAGGCTGCCATCACCATCAGCCCCAGTGGTAAAAGGCAGTGCAGCGGCGGTTCCATAACCATAACTGCAACCCGCAAGTGGCGTCACGATATAAACTCTTTAATCTCCCCTGTATATAACCCCTTTTAAAAAGTGACCCCCAGGGTCACGGAACCAGACATCGGCCATTACACAACCATAACCCAGCATCCCTGTACACATATGGCCCGGGACCGAGTACCCCATAGCCCTGGGGCGACCCTGTCAGGAGAGTGTGCGGCCATGCCGGGTGATGTTGATGCAAGTCACCCGCAAGTTTGACTCCAGACTTATTGGCCAGGCATCTTCCCCATGATTTTCCCATTCCATGTCATGGGGATCTATCCATTTCATTGATTTACAGCCCCCCCCCCCCAGACCTCCTGTTAGGGTCTCCCGATTCAAGTATCAAGCACCAGTGCAGTGTAGTACTTGCCATTCCCTAACAATAACCAATTTTTTTGTCAAGATGATCATAGTATGAACTTACACTGAAAAATTACAAAAACACTGAGAATGACCTGAAACTGAATCCTTTTGCACGTGGCAGCATTATGACTCCATACAAAATGAAGCCATAATAGAGCAGCTATAAATATGAATGAGACTATTACTTGTGATTCAATATGCCTAAAAAAAGCAAGAGCTGGAAATATGAAAGCACAAAAAATGGCCTGATCCTAAAGGGGTTAACAAATGTGTTTTGGGACATGATTTATTTTCTTTCGGTGCAAGACACAAAAGGTTGATGGGTACACGTTAACGTTTCCTCAATCTCCTTCTGTTTCTGGAGTGGGGGTAATCAGCTGCCTCTTTTTCTAATATTTCTCTTTAAAAAAAATAAAAAAAGCTGTCTTGTGAGGTGTTGGGTCAAATAGAGGCTGTCACACAGAGTTTTGCACTAACTTCACCAACTATCATGGCGGTGTCGGGTTTTGTTCATATCGCAGATTCTGACACTCCGCCCAATGGTTTCTCTGGTGTCTCGGATCAACGCGAGCAGATTCTGGCGTCGACATGCTGTGTGCTGATACATAGGTAGGCTAGCGGGAGTTAATCTCTGCTAGTCTGCTTGTTAGGTTCCTTTGATCACATGTGATGGGGAGGCCAATCACATCTGCTCTTCTATTTAAGCTGGAAGAAATCTTCTACCCATGCCAGCTATAGTTTACGTGTTGGTCAGTGACGTGTGGTGTCCCAGATTCTCAGGTGAAAATTGTGCTATTTGCGATTGTGGACGCTTACCCCTGGTGGTTTGTAGCTTTCTTCCTTCTCTTGTGTTTCCATATGAATCTCTTATTGTCTTTACCTTTGTGTTTGTGCACTGTGTGACAGAGTTGTTTTTTTTTTTTTCCTTTGTCTGGATAATCTTTGACTTTTATTACACTCCTGTCCCTTCCCTCCCTGGGGGAAAGGAGGAAACAGATCAGGACTGGTCAGGAGCAGGGCCAGGGTGGAGACTCAGACATCCCCACCATTAGGGGTAATTCTGAGACTAGGGATAGCATAGGGCGACCTAGCTTGAGAGACAGCTTAGAGACCCCGGTTCCCCACTATCCCAGAGTCATCATGACAGGTACTTTACTCAGAGTAGACAGCAAACTCTGCTATCAATAAGGGGTCTTGTTTCTCACCTGGGTGCACCTCTTGCCTAATTCAGAACCCCCTGTGAACCACCATAACATACAATTGTCACCTTATGTAAAGCACAGAGAAGCTTTCTCCACACATCGGTCATCGTGCCACCCAGCACTAAGCACCATTACCATGATTTTACTTATGCTCTTCAAGTGGGAGTCCATACTGGGAAACCTATTTCTAGACTAGAGCATGAAAGTACATGGGGTTTATTGTGCTAGATTTTTATGGGTCTGTCCTACACAGCCGAAGAAATTTAGTGCGCTGCGCTATGGTGCCTCTATATGGAACAATAGTACACAAAAATATGTAGGCTATCATGGGCATTGGATGGACCATGCTAATGTTGCTTTAATTCAAATAAACTCCAATAAAAATAATGACCCTGAAGTGAAGTCTGAGTCTTTACTAAGTTTTTGTCTGGACCAGGCTAGACTAACACCCAAACTCCAGAGTTTAGTAAACAGATCATTAGCCATAGAGAAGATGTAACATGTGAAATGAAGCTCGATAATCCCAAAACAATAGATGCACTTGAGCGATAATTGACTCCAACAAGACAGATGTTCAATTGAGGTCATTAATCAGATGCTCGGCCCTATACGCTACACATAGCATTGTAGCTCATGTGCAATTTTATGGTCAAATCCAGTCAATTAATATTACACACATCCTTGTCATTTCTATTTGTGCCTGCTTATGTCACCAATAGTTAGTTGTCTACAGTCACATACTTTATATTTATGATGTTATTATTTTTGGTGATGGATCTCATTATTTAAAGTCAGAAACATGATGTATCATTCAATTACAGCAACTTATACAACTTGCAGAATGGATTCCGTTTTTATGACATTCCATGTGTTTAATGTTGTAAATAAAGTATAATCCCCATTCTACAACACTTTAAAACTTTGGAAGAAAATTAAAATGATTTTCTTATTGTATAAAAGTTGAAAGCAAACCTTTTATAGTTCTACAGCATAAAACAACCATACCACAATACGAGGGGCTGCTTGCTTATGTCTTTGGTTTAATGATTTTTTTTGTTTCTATGGTAACGAATGTTACATCACATGAAAGCCTTATGTCTAATATGTTTTCAAAATTTTGTGTTTGTTGCCTATGGCAACAGTGTTCTACACACGCAGGAAAACAAAATGGCGGAGTTTAATGCGATATTCACAGCAACTGAGAGCAGAGGAGTGATAAAATTCTTGTTTCTGCAAGGAAAGTCTGTGAAGGATATTCATGGTGATATGTCGCAGACATTGGGGGATCAATGCCCTTCATATTCCACAGTTAAGAACTGGGTTGCTAAATTTAAAGCGGGCCACTTCAGCACCAATGATGAGGAACGACCGAGAGTGGTTGTTGTTCCGGAGTTCGTCAATGCTGTGCACAACCTCATACTGGAGAATCGACGAATTTCAGCTAAAGCAATAGCAGACATCATGGGGATTTCCCGTGAACGTGTTTGTCATTATTCATGAACATTTGGACATGAGGAAGCTATATGCAAAGTGGGTCCCCAAATATTTGACAACAGATCAGAAAAGCATGTGTAGTGCCCCATGGGACCTGCAGGGCTACTCGTCACCGAGCCAGTGGTATTTGTGGTTGCTGTGAATGGCCTGACCCGGCTCCGTGGCCCCATCGGCTACATCAAAGATAGTGCAAGGTGACGGGTAACAGGGGATAGGGGTTTGCTTTGCAGTGTCACCCGTGGTGCTCGGCTAGGGATTAGTCACCACTGTGAGATGTAGCTCTATGATGGCAATGCAGCTCAGATAGTCCAGCTCCCCACAGGTGGAGCGAGCCCCAGGGAGGACGGTGGTGACGAAGGAAGGGCCATTGATGCCGAAGCGCAGGGCGGCGGTGCTGGCAAATCAAAGTCTCACACAGGGGCTGCGGTTCCAGGTGTTTTACTAACAGTTCGTGTGCTGCACCCGCAGAGTACCAGTCATCGTCGTGATGGGCTCCAGCCGATCCCGGATGAATCAGAGGTTACCACCGGTGTTGTGAAGCGTGTGAGACCTTCCTCTATTGTGCTCTGTAGTGTGCTATTCCCGTGGCATGAAGCTACTTGGGGACCGCAGTGTCCTTGGCTTTAGTTGCCATCCCATAGGCAGGCAATGCGAAACTTGTTATGGACCCGAGCGTGGCCGTGACTCCTGTCTCTATATGCTGCTGGTGCCCTGGGACTTTTGGTGGTGGGCAATGGGATGTGAAATCCTCCTTCCCTGCAGATTCTGGTAGTCCAACGTGAAGTATGTTCTACCCTAGGGCTTCTGCACCCTGTGTGGTGCAGCTGCTGAAGGAGCTGTTGGGGCTCACCCTCCAGCTACCGTGTTGCTCCTCTGTCTTACAACTCCACCCAGTAGTCTCCTGCTTTTCTGTCAGTCTGCCTGGTACCCGGTCAGCCCCTCTGGGGGGAGTCATTCGGTGTCCCCCCAGAGGCCTTGCTCTTTTCTGTCCCAAGGAGGGCTCTCTCCTGCTCCAAACTGTTCTGAGGTAAAACTCTTCTGAAGTGAAACTGCGTGTGCTCGTTCCTTTCCCAGGCAGCCCCCACTGTTGTGAATATTAGTTATGTTTTGGCTGCTGGGAGGCTCCCTCTGGTGGCCAGGAATGGTTTGGACTTGGACCAGGTGTGTTGTGCAATGGGCGTTTTCTTTGCTAACTCTCTGCTTATTTAAATCCTGGTCTGATAGCAGGCTATGCCGGATGTCAGTTGTTCTTTGTATCACCAGCCTGCTTCATTCTGCTCCACACCACATCTACCCCAAATAAGTGCTTGCTCTTTATTTATTGTTTGGTTCTTTTGCTCTTATCTGGGTTTGTCTTTTGCTGTGGTTGTTTTCAGTTTAATTGCATGCAGGGATTTCCCCCCTCAGTTGCTTGGCTGGGGAACTCCCTGCAGTTCTGTTTGAAGTAGAGCTCCTTTAAGTCCATGTGTTTGTTGCTTGTTGAATTTGTTATGATTCTTGTTTTCTGTTCATTGGTATGACAAGAGCACCTTGTATAAGACGGAGTTCAGATCGTGCGATCTGAGGGCCTTTTTGTACTATCAGGAATTTGGAATTTTGTAGGGTTTTTCTCTGGTCACCATCAGCCCCTTTCCTGTCCTTTCCTATGTTAGTCAGTGGGGGCCTCACCTTTTGCTAATCCTGTCATCTATCTGTGTATTGTGTTTTTCCTATATCACCGCAGTCTTTGAATGTGGGGGGCTTGCTATTCTTGTCTATTTTCTGAGGCAGAGAGTTATTCATCTTTCCTTCCTTTAGGATAGTTAGTTCTCCGGCTGGGTTCGCGGTGCACAGGATGTTAGTTCACCCCTCGGCTACTTCTAGTGTTGATGGTTAGTGAGGGGATGACGGCCAGATTAGTTGCCAATGCTCTTGTCTCCTTTTACCAATGATTTGTGGTGATCTTCCATGGTTCCGGATCATAACAGTACATCTGGCCCACAAATTTAAAGGGTACTCTTAAGAAGGAAGGAAAAAAAAAAAAGTCTGCTGAGAAAATGTTATTTGTTTTTTTTTGTGTTTTTCCTCTTTTTCTTTGGGTTCCGTGGAAGATTTCTTTTTTCTAGCATGGATGAATTGGATGAGCGTGTTGCTCATCTTGATGCTAAGGTTCGTCGTATAGAGTCTTATCTTGCACAGACTCCCCTTGCAGAGCCTAAGATTCCCGTTTCTGAATTTTTTTCGGGAGATAGGTTGAGATTTTTGAGCTTCAAAAATAATTTTAAATTATTTTTTGACCTGCTCCCTAAGTCCTCAGGCAATCCCATACAGCAGGTTAAGATTGTCATCTCCTTACTGCGTGGTGACCCTAAGGACTGGGTCTTCTCTTTAGCGTCTGATGATCCGATTCTCAGTGATGTGGACTCCTTTTTTCAGGCCTTGGGTTTATTATATGATGAACCTAATATTGTGGACCAAGCAGAAAAATTCTTGTTGTCCTTAACTCAGGGTTTGGATTCTGCAGAAACGTTTTGTCAGAAATTTTGAAAGTGGGCGGTCCTCACCAAATGGAATGATGATGCGCTTGTGGCTCTTTTTCGGAAGGGTGTTGCTGATTCTGTGAAGGATGTAATGGTAGGATTTCCCGTCCCTTCTGGTCTTGATGCCTCTATGACCTTGGCCATTCAGATTGATTGACAGTTATGTGAGCGCAGGAAGATACCTGCTAGTTTTGTGCCTGTGGAACAGCCTTTGGAGTCTATGGAGTGTGATAGGGTACTTTCTAATGCTAGTCGGCAGGGGTTCAGACGTAAGAATAGACTGTGCTTCTATTGTGGAGACGCTTCTCATAACATCTCTGTCTGCCCTAAACGTGAAAGGAGATTGGCTACTTCTGTTAGGGGTACTTTGCACGCTGCGACATCGCAGGCTGATGCTGCGATGCCGAGCGAGATAGTACCCGCCCCCGTCGCAGCAACGATTTCCTTGTGATAGCTGCCGTAGCAAACATTATCGCTACGGCAGCTTCACATGGACTTACCTGTCCTGCGACCGTCGCTCTGGCCGGCGACCCGCCTCCTTGTTAAGGGGGCGGGTCGTGCGGCGTCATAGCGACGTCACACGCCAGGCGGCCAATCGGAGCGGAGGGGTGGAGATGAGTGGGATGTAAACATCCCGCCCATCTCCTTCCTTCCGCATATCCTACGGAAGCCGCAGTGACGCCGGTAGGAGATGTTCCTCGCTCCTGCGGCTTCACACACAGCGATGTGTGCTGCCGCAGTACGAGGAACAACATCGGACTGTCGCGTCAGCATAATCATGGATTACGCCGACGCTGCACCGATGATACGATTACGACTCTTTTGCGCTCGTTAATCGTATCATCGAGCCTTTACACACTACGATGTCGCATGCGATGCCGGAAGTGCGTCATTTTCAATTTGACCCCACTGACATCGCACCTGCGATGTCGTAGTGTGCAAAGCCCGCCTTACTGTGGGTTTTTTGCAACCAAAGTTTCTTTTGTCTGTCACATTGATTTGCTCATTGTCTTCCTTTTCTGCATTTGCCTTTGTGGACTCAGGGGCAGCGCTCAATTTGATGGTGTCATGCTCCCCGGTCTGTTTAGTAAGCTAGGAGTTCAGGTCCCCCTTTGCCTTGTCCGGTATTAACCCTTGTCTGTCTCGCAGAGCCCGTCCTGCCACGCCATCTGGTCCTAACCACGACTGCTGCGTAATTCCTGTCGGGGGTTGTCGGCTGAGGACTCCACCATCTTCTTCAGTCCAGACCCGGCTCCGATCCCCAATGCCACGTGGTGACCTCCGTCCTCTCGTCCAGCTGGATACGGTTCCACCTGTCATCTCCACACGGCACCAGAACCAGAGCCTTGTTGTTGGGATTACCATCTGGACCCTTGTGACCTCAGGGACATCTTCCTTCCTCTTTCCGGAATGGACTGTGCCCACACAGCTAGTGCTTCGGCTACCGTGCATCAAGGCCCTCTGACGGGGTGACCGGACAGTCCCTGTATAGGGGTTAGCTCCGGGTTGCTCCGCTGGAGGAGTCCGGTGCCCGGCCCAGCGGTTCCACCACCAGAACCTTACAGCTAGAACAGGCCATGGATCCCGCCGAAGCACTGGCGTCCCAGCTGGCCGTATTACAGCAGGAACTGGGACGTCAACGCGAAACCCAATCCCGCATGCTGGCTTTTATGACGTCTGTGGACACCCGCCTGAATACGCTACAAGTGACAGCCACATCCCTGGCTTCTCAGTCCACGTCTGCAGCTCCCATGGGGGCTTCCTCAGAGAACTCTAAACTCCGCCTGGCATCTCCGCCCCGGTATGCTGGGGATGCTAAGGCTTGCAGGGGATTTGTGAATCAGTGCTCCCTCCATTTCAAGCTTCTTCCGCATCTTTTTGCCTCGGACCAAGCCAAGGTTGCTTTTTGAAATGTCCCATCTAGAGGGTGAAGCACTGGCCTGGATGAATCCCTTGTGGGAAAAGGAGGATCCCGTGACCACCAACATCCAGGACTTCCTGCAAGCTTTTCGTTCCACGTTTGACGAACCCGGACGTGCCGCCGCATCCGCCTCATCACTCCTCAGGTTACGTCAGGGGACCTTGACGGTGGGCCAGTATGCCATCCGCTTCAGCACCTTGGCCTCAGAATTATGATGCAATAATGAGGCTTTAACGGCCGCTTTCTGGGAAGGACTATCGGGTCGTATCAAGGATGAGCTGGCCGGCCGCGACGTGCCCTCCACCTTGGATGCCCTGATTGCTCTTGCAACCCGAGTGGACCTCCGCTTTCAGGAGCGATCCAAAGAACTGTCCCGTGAGAGACGTCCAGTACGGCACTCCTCCCCTCCGTTGAAACCCGCCGCTCCCCAGGCGGCGTCATCTGGCCTTCCCGTCCACGAGCCTATGCAAATCGACCGTCTGAGGCAGTCTGAGCAACGCCGAGCAGAACGGCTCGCCAAGGGCCTCTGCCTCTACTGCGGAGATGGCACACACCTGCTACGGTCCTGTCCAGAGAGGCCGGGAAACTCGAAAGCCTAGGGTTGGTAGGAGAGGCCACCCTAGGTACTGGGACTCTCTCAGATCCTATTACATGGACTGTTCAGGTGACAACTGAGGAGTCCCAGTTCACGGCAGAAGCGTATCTCGACTCTGGGGCCACAGGCAACTTCATCCAGCAGGCTACGGTGGACAAATACCGAGTGCCTCTTACGCCACTAGACAAACCCCTAGTGATTGCTTCGGTGGATGGAAGGCCCCTCTCGGACACCATCTCGTTTAGCACCAAGCCTGTGGAGCTCCGCATCGGTGCCCTGCACACCGAGAGAATCACTCTCTATGTTCTTCCACACATGTCCCATCAGATCCTGCTGGGTCTCCCCTGGTTACGGGCACATGAACCTTCGGTCAGCTGGTGTACTGGAGAAATCACCCGATGGGGCCCGTTCTGTCACGAGAATTGTCTGAAGTCCACACAGCCCATCCGACGACCTCCGGTCCTGGAGTCTCTACCTGGACTGCCTTCCGCATATTGGTCCTTCGCGGACGTGTTTGATAAAAAGGAGTCGGAGGTGCTTCCGCCACATCGTCCCTACGACTGTGCCATCGACCTGCTGCCAGGGACCACGCCTCCTAGGGAACGAATATATCCGTTGTCCCCTGCTGAAACACGGGCCATGTCCACCTACATCACCGAGAATCTGGCTAGGGGATTCATTCGGAGATCCTCGTCTCCTGCTGGCGGAGGCTTTTTCTTCGTTAAGAAGAAAGAAGGTGACCTGCGTCCCTGTATTGACTACCGAGGACTTAATCAGATCACCGTAAAAAATAAATACCCTCTGCCGCTCATTCCCAAATTGTTCGATCGGCTTAGAGGAGCCCGTGTGTTCACCAAGTTGGATCTCCGCAGTGCCTACAACCTGGTTCGCATCCGCTCCGGGGACGAATGGAAGACCGTGTTCAATACTCGTGATGGGCACTACGAGTATTGCGTGATGCCCTCTGGTCTGTCTAACGCCCGGGCAGTCTTCCAAGAACTAGTGAACGACATATTCAGGGATCTCCTCTACGTCTGTGTGGTCGTGTATCTGGACGACATCCTGGTCTTCTCTCCGGACCTACCGACCCACAGAGGAAATGTGCAGCTGGTCCTACAAAGACTGAGAGAGAACCGCCTGTACGCCAAGTACGAGAAATGCGTGTTCGAACAGTCATCTCTTCCCTTCCTGGGTTACGTGATCTCCAACATCGGTCTGCAGATGGACCCAGAGAAGGTCTCTTCCATCCTCAACTGGCCTCCTCCTTCCGGGCTGAAGGCTATCCAACGCTTCATCGGTTTCGCCAACTACTACCGTCAGTTTATTCCTCACTTTTCTGCTCTGACTGCGCCCCTCTCGGCCTTGACCAAGAAGGGGGCTAACCTGAAGGACTGGTCACCGGCGGCAGACGCTGCATTCCGCTCCCTGAAGCAGGCCTTTGCTTCCTCTCCAGTTCTCCATCATCCAGAGTTGAATCGACAGTTCACCTTGGAGGTGGATGCCTCCTCCTCAGGGGCCGGGGCAGTACTCATACAGAAGACCGCCACCGGGAGAATGGTCACTTGCGGATTCTTCTCCAAGAGCTTCTCGGCACCTGAGCGCAACTACACCATCGGTGATCGAGAACTACTGGCCGTCAAACTGGCGTTGGAGGAATGGCGTTACCTCCTGGAGGGTGCAGTATACCCCATGATCATCTACACGGATCACAAGAACTTGGAATACCTGCGATTGGCTCAAAGACTGAACCCACGACAAGCCCGATGGTCCCTGTTCTTTGCCCGGTTCGATTTCCAACTCCATTTCCGGCCCGCGGATAAGAACGTGCGAGAAGATGCCTTGTCCAGGTCCTTTATGCCAGAGCAGGAGGAGGAGGCATTCCAGCCCATCATTTGTCCCAGCAAGGTCATTCCAGTGGCTCCTGTCACTCAGTCTCAGATACCTCCTGGGAAGACCTATGTCTCGGAGACCGACAGGCAGAGAGTCTTACACTGGGGTCATGCCTCGAAAACAGCCGGCTATGCTGGCCAGAAGAAGACGTGGACTATGATTGCCCGTCTCTATTGGTGGCCATCTCTTCACGAGGATGTCATCTCCTTCGTCTCAGCCTGCTCACCCTGTGCCGGAACAAAACACCCAAGCACCTTCCCTATGGCCGTCTTCTGCCTTTGCCAATTCCCTCTGTACCGTGGCGACACATTGCCATGGACTTCATAACGGACTTGCCCTTGTCCTCCGGGCATACGGTCATATGGGTCGCGGTGGACCGTTTCTCTAAAATGGCTCATTTCATTCCTATGGTCGGATTGCCCTCCGCTCCGGAGCTCGCTGATGCCTTCATACAGCACGTCTTCCGGTTACATGGCTTTCCCACACACATTGTGTCTGACAGGGGAACTCAGTTTACCTCACGCTTCTGGAGTTCCCTCTGCAAGCATCTGGGAGTGACTCTGGACTTTTCTTCAGCCTACCATCCTCAGTCAAATGGCCAAGTGGAACGAGTTAATCAGATCCTGACTTCATTCCTGCGCCACTACATCAACGCCCATCATGACGATTGGTCCACGCTTCTTCCCTGGGCTGAATTCTCCTACAACCATCACGTCAGCGAGTCTACCTCCAGCTCTCCTTTCCATGTTGTTTACGGACTTCAGCCTTCCGTTCCTTTACCAGTATCCGCGGCTTCTGATATCCCCGCTGCTGACGCCCTGACCTGAGACTTCTCTGCCATATGGAACACTGTTAAGGCCTCTCTTGAACGCGCCTCCCTGCGGATGAAGAGACACGCCGACAAGAGGCGCCTGGATCCACCGAACTTCTCTCCAGGCGATCTGGTCTGGCTGGCTTCCAAATACATCCGATTGAAGCTGCCTTCATACAAGTTGGATCCACGATACATCGGGCCGTTCAAGATTCTCGGTAAGATCAATGAGGTTTCCTACAAACTGCAGCTCCCGGCCACGATGCAGATACCCAACTCCTTCCATGTCTCCTTACTCAAGCCGGTGGTTCTCGGTTCCCTCTCCGATGACGCCTCTGCGGCTCCTCCTCCTATTGCTGGTGATGACGTTTATGCGGTAAGGGATATCGTGGCCATGAAGACCGTGCGGGGCCGGCAGTTCTTCCTGGTAGACTGGGCGGGTTATGGCCCCGGGGACCGGTCCTGGGAACCCTGAGGGAATGTTGGCACTCCTCTGATTCGTGCCTTCCTGTCCCGCTTGCGGGGAGGGGGGCGTGGGGGAGGGGGTACTGTCACGCTCCCCGTGCTGCACTCCCCGGTCCCCGTGCTGCACTCCCCGGTCTCCGTGCTGCGCAACCCGGTTCCCGTGCTGCGCTCCCCGGTTCCTGACGGTGCACTCCGCTCACCACTCCCGCTCCCAGTTCTCCTGCTCCCGCTCTCCCGCCGGTATCCTCCAGGCGTTCCCGCTCCAGGCGCCCCTCTGCATCGCAGGACACTCTGCCCGGCACTCCTGCTTCCTCGGCGCCGCTTCCTTCCCTAGTCTCAGGCACTCAGGCCTCGCGCATGCGCGTTAGGGCGCGCGCGCGGTCATTGACCCTTTCTTAAAGGGCCAGGGTCCAGAAACAGGATATTGGCTTGCAGGTACAGGGTATAAGAGGATTCTTATTTCAGGTGGGCGGGGCCTGTTCTACATGTTTAGTAAGCTAGGAGTTCAGGTCCCCCTTTGCCTTGTCCGGTATTAACCCTTGTCTGTCTCGCAGAGCCCGTCCTGCCACGCCATCCGGTCCTAACCACGACTGCTGCGTAATTCCTGTCGGGGGTTGTCGGCTGATGACTCCACCATCTTCTTCAGTCCGGACCCGGCTCCAATCCCCAACGCCACGTGGTGACCTCCGTCCTCTCGTCCAGCTGGATACGGTTCCCCCTGTCATCACCCGGTACCGGAACCAGAGCCTTGTTGTTGGGATTACCATCTGGACCCTTGTGACCTCAAGGACATCTTCCTTCCTCCTTCTGGAACGGACTGTGCCCACACAGCTAGTGCTTCGGCTACCGTGCATCAAGGCGCTCTGACGGGGTGACCGGACAGTCCCTGTATAGGGGTTAGCTCCGGGTTGCTCCGCTGGAGGAGTCCGGTGCCCGGCCCAGCGGTTCCACCACCAGAACCTTACAGATGGATTTTGGGTTTGCTAGGGATTGTGGTTTCTCCATGGTTCCTTTGCAAACTCCTATTCCTTTAAGGGGCATTGATGCTACCCCTTTGGCAGAACATAAACCCCAATTTTGGACCCAGGTGCCTATGAGAGTTGCACCAGCGCATCAGGAGACTTGTACATTTTTGGTATTGCATAATCTACAGGATACCTTGGAACTGGGATTTCTGGGGTTGCAGACCCATAATCCAGTTCTTGACTGGAGATCCTTGTCAGTAGCTAGTTGGGGTTGTCAAGGTTTGCATCAGGACCTTTCCGTGTCGTCCACGTCTGCTCAGGCAGTTGATGTTCCGGCCTTCCTGTCTGATTTCCGTGATGTATTTAATGACCAGGAATCTGGTTCTCTGCCCCCACACCGGGACTGTGACTGTGCCATTGAGTTGGTGCCCGGTTGTAAATTTCCCAAGGGGCGGATTTTGCACTTGTCTGTGCCCGAACATGATTCCATGCGGTCATACATCAGGGAATCATTGGAGAAGGAGCACATTCGGCCCTCATCTTCTCCTTTGGGTGCCGGCTTCTTCTTTGTTGCTAAGAAAGATGGTTCGTTGAGACCTTGTATTGATTACCATCTTCTTAATAAAATTACGGTCAAATATCAGTACCCTTTGCCTCTGATGTCTGATCTTTTCTCTAGAGTGAAGAGTGCCAAATGGTTTACGAAACTGGATCTCAAGGGTGCGTATAATCTCATCCGTATTAAGGAGGGTGATGAATGGAAGACGGCTTACCTTATTGGTAAATTTTTGATTGTGTATTTGGATGACATCTTGATTTTTTCTGATGATTGGGACTCTCATGTTGGGCAAGTACGGGCTGTTTTTCAGATACTTAAGGATCATGCACTGTACGTTAAGGGGTCAAAGTGCCTCTTTGGGGTGCAAAGGATTTCCTTTTTGGGCTTCGTCTTGTCTCCCTCCGCTATCGAAATGGACCCGGTTAAGGTTCAGGCTATTTACGACTGGGTGCAACTGACTTCTCTGAAATCCCTGCAGCGGTTTTTGGGGTTTGCTAATTTTTACCGTGAATTTATAGCCAATTTTTCTGCCATTGTCAAACCTCTGACAGATTTGACAAAGAAGGGAGCTGATGCTGAGCATTGGACCCCAGAGGCAATTGTGGCCTTCAAGGAGCTTAAAAGGCGATTCACTTCTGCCCCAGTCCTGCAGCAACCTGATATGTCTCGCCCATTTCAAGTTGAGATCGATGCCTCAGAGATCGGAGCAGGTGCTGTTCTGTCTCAACGAGATGCTACTTCGGGTAAACTTAAGGCCTGTGCCTTTTTCTCTCGGAAGTTTGCTCCTTCTTAACGGAATTATAATGTGGGTAACCGGGAATTATTGGCTATGAAGTGGGCATTTGAAGAGTGGAGGCATTGGTTGGAGAGGGCTAGGCATCAAATTGTGGTACTTACGGACCACAAGAATCTCATCTATCTGGAATCGGCCAAGAGGTTGAATCCTCGGCAGGCCAGGTGGGCTTTGTTTTTTACCCGGTTTAATTTTGTGGTCACTTTTTTGCCGGGCACCAAGAATGTTAAGGCCGATGCACTTTCCAGGAGTTTCTGCACTGACTCTTTGGAGGTTGTCGAACCGTCTACTATCCTGAATAATGGTGTAGTTTTCTCGGCTATTTCACCTGATCTGCGGTTGGCACTGGCAGAATTTCAGGGGGATAAACCTGAGAGATGTCCTACAGGGAAACTGTTTTTCCCGGACCAATGGAGAGACCGAGTTGTCTCTGAGGTTCATTGCTCTGTTTTGCCAGTGTCATCCTGGCATTTTTGGTACTCGGGATCTTGTGAGACGCTCTTTTTGGTGGCCTTCCCTGTCCCGGGATGTCCGTCGTTTTGTGCAGTCGTTTGGGAGTTTGTTCTAGGTCCAAGCCCTGTTGTTCACCTTCTAGTGGGCTATTATTGCCTTTGCCTGTACCTAAGAAACCTTGGACGCACATCTCTATGGATTTTCTTTCAGAGCTTCCCGTCTCTCAGAAAATGACTGTGATTTGGGTGATCTGTGACAGATTCTCCAAGATGGTCCACTTGGTTCCCCTATCTAAGTTGCCGTCTTCATCAGAGTTGGTGCCTTTGTTTTTCCAAAATGTTGTTCGTTTGCATGGTATTCCCAAAAACATTGTTTCTGACAGAGGGGTGCAGTTTGTATCCAGGTTTTGGAGGATTCTTTGCTCCAAATTGGGTATTCATCTGTCTTTCTCCTCGGCATTTCATCCTCAGACCAACGGTCAGACTGAAAGGGCTAACCAGACCCTGGAGACCTATTTACGGTGTTTTGTTTCTGCGGATCAGGATGACTGGGTTTCGTTTTTGCCTTTGGCTGAATTTGCCCTTAACAATAGAGCTAGCTCTACCACATTGGTGTCCCCCTTTTTCTGCAATTTTGGGTATCACCCTAGGCTCCTCTCAGGGCAGCTTGAGGCATCTGACTGTCCAGGGGTGGATTCGGTGGTCAACAGAATGCAGCAGATTTGGGGGCAGGTAGTGGATAAATTGTTTCAGTCCCAAGAAACTGCCCAAAAGTTTGCCAACCGGCTTCGGACTGTTGGTCCCCGGTTTAAAGTAGGGAACATGGTGTGGTTGCCCTCTAAAAATATTCCTATGAGAGTTCCATCTCCTAAATTTAAGCCCAGATTTATTGGACCTTATAAGATTTCGGAGATTATCAACCCTGTATCTTTCCGTTTGACTCTGCCTGCGTCATTTAAGATTCACAATGTCTTCCATAAGTCCTTGTTGAAGAAAAATGTGGAGCCAACAATTCCTGCAGCAGTGCCTCCTGACCCTGTTTTGGTACAAGGGAATATAGAGTATGAGGTTGAAAGAATTCTGGATTCCCGTCGCAGTAGGCGTCAGCTTCAGTACCTTGTGAAATGGAAGGGTTATGGGCAGGAGGATAACTCTTGGGTTGTGGCTTCTGACATTCATGCGGACAGGTTGGTTCGCGCCTTCCATCATGCTCATCCCGAGCGACCCGGTGGCGTTGGTGAGGGTTCGGTGACCCCTCCTGAAGGGGGGGGGTACTGTTGTGAATGTTAGTTATGTTTTGGCTGCTGGGAGGCTCCCTCTGGTGGCCAGGAATGGTTTGGACTTGGACCAGGTGTGTTGTGCAATGGGCGTTTCCTTTGCTAACTCTCTGCTTATTTAAATCCTGGTCTGATAGCAGGCTATGCCGGATGTCAGTTGTTCTTTGTATCACCAGCCTGCTTCATTCTGCTCCACACCACATCTACCCCAGATAAGTGCTTGCTCTTTATTTATTGTTTGGTTCTCTTGCTCTTATCTGGGTTTGTCTTTTGCTGTGGTTGTTTTCAGTTTAATTGCATGCAGGGATTTCCCCCCTCAGTTGCTTGGCTGGGGAACTCTCTGCAGTTCTGTTTGAAGTATAGCTCCTTTAAGTCCATGTGTTTGTTGCTTGTTGAATTTGTTATGATTCTTGTTTTCTGTTCATTGGTATGACAAGAGCACCTGGTATAGGACGGAGTTCAGATCGTGCGATCTGAGGGCCTTTTTGTACTATCAGGAATTTGGAATTTTGTAGGGTTTTTCTCTGGTCACCATCAGCCCCTTTCCTGTCCTTTCCTATGTTAGTCAGTGAGGGCCTCACCTTTTGCTAATCCTGTCATCTATCTGTGTATTGTGTTTTTCCTATATCACCGCAGTCTTTCAAGGTGGGGGGCTTGCTATTCTTGTCTATTTTCTGAGGCAGAGAGTTATTCATCTCTCCTTCCTTTAGGATAGTTAGTTCTCCGGCTGGGTTCGCGGTGCACAGGATGTTAGTTCACCCCTCGGCTACTTCTAGTTGTGATGGTTAGTAAGGGGATGGCGGCCAGATTAGTTGCCAATGCTCTTGTCACCTTTTACCAATGATTTGTGGTGATCTTCCATGGTTCCGGATCATAACACCCCACCTTCCTGATCACTCACCAGTGCTGGGGAAAAACTCATTGCTATGGTGCCCACCTGTGTTGTGTAATGCTGGCTGGCTGTGTTGTGTAAGCTAGAAAACACCAGTGGTTAACCTCTTCTTACCTGTATGAGCATTGTATCTTAAGTCAGATGCTATACCCTGTGGTGACTGAGCCTCAGGGGCGCCACACATTCAAGTGAAAACTTCCCGGTCCATTTGTCAGTGTTTCCAGACTGATAAGAACTTCCTGGATTGACTGGTCACTATGGATGAGACCTGGATTTATTTGTATGACCCTGAAAACAAGGAGCAGTCAAAAGAGTGGAGGCACAGTGGTTCTCCTCGTCCAAAGAAGTTCAGGGTGCAAAAATCAGCCACTAAGGTGATGGCGTCTGTGTTCTGCGATAAGGAAAGGTGTGCTGCTAGTGGACTACCTTCAAAAGGGTTCCACCATCAATGCAAGGTATTACATTGAACTTTTGGACCAATTAAAGGCAGATCTTAAGGCCAAAAGGCACGGCAAGCTGTCCAAAGAAATCTTGTTCCTGCAAGACAACACCTCCACTCACACTGCACAAGCGATCAAGGAAAAACTGGCAGAGCTGGGCTTCCAGCTGGTTGACCATGCACCTTATTCACCAGATCTACCTTCCTCCGACTATCATGTGTTTCCAAACCTGAAGAAACACCTAAAGGGTACCAAATTTCACACAATTTCTGATGCCATGGCTGCTACTGATGCCTGGTTTGAGGCACAACCGAAATCCTTCTTTTTGCTAGGCTTACAGAACTTGGAATACTGATATAAGAAGTGTGTGGACATCAGTGGAGAGTATGTGGAATAAATGTAAAGTTTTATCATCCAATATTGTTTCTTTCTGGGTAAAGCCAAAGACTTTTCAGCAGCCCCTCGTACACCTTACCCAACTTACCTCCTTATATTCTTTTCCTCTTTATTATAAAACAATTTCAGAAGTGTTTTTGGGTCACAATACTGAAATCAATGTAGAGTGGCAGATGGGGGAAGGAGAAATAGACGTGGAGATTTTGGGAAGCTGGAAGAGAGAGAATGCTTCGAGGTTTACATCACCTTGACAACAAAGAAAGAAGTAAAAAGTATGGAAATTTGCACATGAAGAGCCCTAAGACTCACAAACATCTGATTTTAACCGCTACCAGTAGTTAAAGGATAAAGTGGCTTAAACACAATATATAGTCTAAGCCCTTAGATCAATAGGTTATGTAGAAATCTGAGGGCCACATAGCAAAGGTCCAAATAAGGCCCCTTACATAGGCCCCCGGATGTTAATAGACAAGCCATTGAGATCCTGCACCACAGGGAACTAATAGATGAGACAGGAGGCTCCCCTCTAACAACCTGTATGCCATGGTCACTGTTCACCAAGGAATATAAGGAATTAAATGACTGTGATTAGAACTACCTAGATATTGTAGGGTATCTGCTGTGTAAAACAGCTAGAACCTGCCAAGTATGAAGCATGCTCAGCGAGTGATCCCACTCTGTACAATTCATCCTGACTTTGCCTGTTCATATATAGGAGATGTTGGTAGAATTGGGTAGATAACAGGCAGGGGGAATGGCTGTTCCGCTTCTGCCCCACCTTCATATCATATGGGCCCATAGAAAGGATGCGGCCTTCTCCCCACTCTGATTGCTCAGGTCTCTAGCCCTTATCTTTCTTCTCATGACTAATATTATAAGCCGGGATAGGCATTAGGCAATTAATATTCCTGAAAGGCCACATGAGAGACCATGACTGTTGTGGAGGGCCGATCCAATAGGCTAAAAATATTTTTGCTCTATATTTATATATTAATTATATTATTTAATATTAATATTAATTGTGTCACTTAACATTAGGCACCGTTAAGTATGCATTATGTATGCTGGCAGCCCCCTATATATCGTATGAGTCCCCACAGAGCCTCTAGACACAGTATGAGCCCCCATGCAGCTCCTCTATATAAACAGTATGAGCCCTCACATAGCCTTATTATATACACAGCATGAGCCCCCACACAGCCCTCCTATGTATAACATAATCCCCCACACAGCTCACTATATACAGTATAAGAATCCAAATATAGATTATGAGCCCTCACATAGCCTTCTTATATACACAGCATGAGCTCCCACATAGCTTCCTTATACACAGTAAGAGCACCCACGTAGCTTTCTTATACACAATTTGAGCCTCCACATACCCCCCTATATACAGTAGGAGCCCCCACATATCCCTCCTATATTAAGTAAGAGCTCCCCAAAAATGTGCAGAAGCTGGAGAAAACATGGATCAATCTGAGCTGCTGTGGAAAGATGAAGGGTCCAAAACATTGAATAGTTGAAATGTGCTTTATTATCTACACATTTCGAAGTATAACCCCACTTCTTTCTCAGGATAGACACCTATCCAGCTTCTGTACATTATTTTTGCCCTTGGGGTATATTGCTTTCATTACTGATTGTGTGTTAGACAACCTTACAAGGTGAGTGGCTAGCTCTCTTTTTTGCAATTTCTCTATATTGGGTAACACACTATTGTGCTTATTTATCCATAGCAAAATATGAGCCCCCACATAGCCTCTATGTAAAGTATGACATCGCTATCCCCCATATATAGAGTATGAGCCGCCATATAGCCCTATATAGATAGTATAAGGTCCCTAGTTCTCCTTTATACAATATGAACCCCCATATAGCACTCATATCTATACACAGTAAGAGCCACCACAGAGCCCCTTATATATAGTATGAGCACTTACGTAGCTACCTACATATAGTAGCCATATTTAAGAAAAAAGACACAGCAACACATACAGTACAGACCAAAGGTTTGGACACACCTTCTCATTCAAAGAGTTTTCTTTATTTTCATGACTCTGAAAATTGTAGATTCACATTGAAGGCATCAAAACTATGAATTAACACATGTGGAATGAAATACTTAAAGTGTGAAACAACTGAAAATATGTCTTATATTCTAGGTTCTTCAAAGTAGCCACCTTTTGCTTTGATTACTGCTTTGGACACTCTTGACATTCTTTTGATGAGCTTCAAGAGGTAGTCACCAGAAATGGATTTCACTTCACAGGTGTGCCCTGTCAGGTTTAATAAGTGGGATTTATTGCCTTATAAATGGCGTTAGGATCATCAGTTGTATTGTGCAGACGTCTGGTGGATACACAGCTGATAGTCCTACTGAATAGACTGTTAGAATTTGTATTATGGCAAGAAAAAAGCAGCTAAGTAAAGAAAAACGAGTGGCCATTATTACTTTAAGAAATGAAGGTCAGTCAGTCCGAAAAATTGGGAAAACTTTGAAAGTGTCCCCAAGTACAATGGCAAAAACCATCAAATGCTACAAAGAAACTGGCTCACATGAGGATCGCCCCAGAAAAGGAATACCAAGAGTCACCTCTGCTGCGGAGGATAAGTTTATCCGAGTCACCAGCCTCAGAACTCGCAGGTTAACAGCAGCTCAAATTAGAGACCAGGTCAATGCTACACAGAGTTCTAGCACTAGACACATCTCTAGAACAACTGTTAAGAGGAGACTTTGTGCAGCAGGCCGTCATGGTAAAATAGCTGCTAGGAAACCACTGCTAAGGGCAGGCAACAAGCAGAAGAGACTTGTTTGGGCTAAAGAATACAAGGAATGGACATTAGACCAGTGGAAAACTGTGCTTTGGTCTGATGAGTCCAAATTTGAGATCTTTAGATCCAACCACCGTGCCTTTGTGCGATGCAGAAAAGATGAACAGATGGACTCTACATGCCTGGTTCCCACTGTGAAGCATGGAGGAGGAGGTGTGATGGTGTGGGGGTGCTTTGCTGGTGACACTGTTGGGAATTTATTCAAAATTGAAGGCTTACTGAACCAGCATGGCTACCACAGCATCTTGCAGCTGCATGCTATTCCATCCGGTTTGCATTTAGTTGGGCCATCTTTATTTTTCAACAAGACAATGACCCCAAACACACCTCCAGGCTGCGTAAGGGCTATTTGACTAAGAAGGAGAGTGATGGGGTGCTATGTCAGATGACCTGGCCTCCACAGTCACCAGACCTGAACCCAATCAAGATGGTTTGGGGTGAGCTGGACCGCAGAGTGAAGGCAAAAGGGCCAACAAGAGCTAAGCATCTCTGGGAACTCCTTCAAGACTGTTGGAAGACCATTTCCGGTGAATACCTCTTGAAGCTAATCAAGAGAATGCCAAGAGTGTGCAAAGCAGTAATCAAAGCAAAAGTTGGCTACTTTTAAGAACCTAGCATATAAGACATACGTATTTTCAGCTGTTTCACACTTTTTTGTTAAGTATTTCATTCCACATGTGTTAATTCATAGTTTTGATGCCTTCAATGTGAATCTACAATTTTCAGAGTCATGAAAATAAAGAAAACTCTTTGAATGAGAAGGTGTGTTTAAACTTTTGATCTGTACTGTATTTGCCTCACTCCAGTTCCCCCAGCGCTCTGTTCCAGTCTTTGGTGCACTGACTCTCCGCACAGCCGACGCCATCAAGTGACGTCATTTCATCTCCTGTCTCAGTCGCACATTTTTGCAGCTCCATTCTGCACAAATGTATTCATCACTATCTGAACACTTAGGATGCAGATAGCAGTGATATTGGAATGCCAGTGGCAGGCAGGGAAGGGCATGGTGTGGCTTGCAGGCCACTGTGTTCAGTCCTCAGGCTGTCTAGGTCCACGGGCTAGACTGGAACAGCCAGCCTATGATACATAGTACCAAACATTTTTTTTTTACCAATATATAGTTTTATTAAAGTTTTTTTTTGCATACAAACACTTACAATAACAACATAAACAACATAGAACAACAAAGGAATGACTCCTAGAAAATCCATGAGTCACAAAAAAACCCCAAAACAAACATTTTTTAACAAACACTTTTACAAAAATTATTTTTAGCCACAAATATCTTCAAATAAAAAAAAATACCTGAAAGATGTCCATATTCTAGAAAACCTATTTGCATAGTGTAAGCTGGGTATTACCGATTGTAATACTCAGTAATAGTCTCTTACATTAAATGAAAGACCTATGACAGCTTAAATTGATTGCTTTAATTTGTCAAGAAATGAGATACATTTTTTACATTAGGAAAGTATATACAACAAATGCAAAACTAAATAAAGAATTCATAAATAAATAATCCAACTTATCGGACCTGTCAGCTCATTAAGTATACTAATGAAGTAAATCACAAATATTTAGGTGTGTTGACTAAAAGACAAAAAGATACTTTAAACAGAGCTTTACTACAGATTCTTAAAGGGAACGTGTCAAAAAAAAATTCAATAACTGAAAAAAATGTAAGTATTAATGTTTTAATGTTTTGTTTAACTATTATTATTAATTTTTAATTGAGGAAAATAGAAAAAAATATTTAAAAGTTTGATATTTTCCACTCTTAAACATTAGGGGGAGCAGCTGCTAAAATCCTAGCGTAGAACTACTGTAGAACTGGCTCACATTACAGCTACAGTAAAAGTGGGCAGAATCTGCTCTCGAGTGTGATGTCACCTCCCACTTCCAATCTGCGTGTTTCCAAAAGGATAAAAAAAAACAAAGAGAAAAATTGCATGAAAAATACCCTGACTATAAATAAATAAACTGCAAGTGCTTAGTAACAGGGTACTTAGTGTATACATTTTTGCAAAAAGGTAAGAAGCGGTCTCACCTCGTCACGGTGTACCCATCTGAGACAGTCCCTAACCTACTGAAGTTAAAAACATTATCAATACCTGACTAGTGTCATGTCAAACTCCAATATGAATGGTGGCAAGTGGTCAGCTGTGTCCCAGATTAAATACACAGCGAAGTGAGACGCAATTAGTTGTTCAGTCTCAGTATTAGGAGGGCTGCTCCCCCAACTTGCAACAAAGCAAGATAACATACAAAAAACACCAAAAAACTGAGCTGAAACAATGTTCAACTAACTATTTGAATTAATTGTTTAACTATTATTATTAATTTTAATTGAGGAAAATAGAAAAAAATATTTAAAAGTTTGATATTTTCCACTCTTAAACATTAGGGGGAGCAGCTGCTAAAATCCTAGCGTAGAGCTACTGTAGAACTGGCTCACATTACAGATGCAGTAAAAGTGGGCAGAATCTGCTCTCGAGTGTGATGTCACCTCCCACTTCCAATCTGCGTGTTTCCAAAAGGATAAGAGAGAATGAAGTTTAAGATCACAGTGCGGAGCCATATTGTTGGTGACTGAAAAGTAATCCTAATGTCTAAAGTGTCACTAAGGACAGCTGGCATAGCACCCCACTGCATCCCGTGTCGCATTGCATCCTGCGCCCCCATATACTGTGCTGCCAGCCAGGATTGGAGGTCCGAGATGACATGCGGCGAGGAGGGGTGATCTGCAGCCTGAGTGGCACTGCACTACAGATGTCATGCCACGATCACTAATTCCAGCCGCATGCACTCACTTCAGACCTGCATCCCCGGCAGCCTGTCCTGTTAGCCTGCTGTCTGTTCCTCCCATCAGCAATCACAGCACAGAGCAGCATGGAGTGGAAGCCCTAGGTGAGCACACGTGGGGAGGGGGGTGAGCGGAGGGGGAGAAAGGGTGAGCGGAGGGGGAGGGGGTGAGCCGAGGGAGAGGGGGGTGAGCATAGGGGGAGGTAGGGTGAGCGTAGGGGGAAGGGGTGAGCGTAGGGGGAGGTGGGGTGAGTGGAGGGGAGGAGTAGTCAGCGGCGGAGTGAGGGGTGAGCGGCAGCTGAGGGGAGGCTGAGTGGAGGGGGAAGGGGGGTGAGCGGAGGGGTGGGGAGCAGCACACCAGGATCAGTTACAGTGGAATCACCACTGCCCATCATCGGTACTCACCCCATCCCGGAGAGTGACAGGGGGAAAGTGCAGCACACAGCAAATGCTGTAAGTTCCACAAAGATGGCGGCGAACTCCTCCATTTGCTGTGACCTGGACAGCCCAGGACAATCAGAGTCAAAGCACAGAGGGCTGCCATAAAGGAGGTGAGTAAGTGTTGCTACACACAGCAGATCCAAGATGGCATCCCCCTGTGTTTCATTAAAACTAGAATTAAATAAAAACGAAATAAACAGTGAGTTTAATTTTGTATTAAAAATACTTGATTCCATAATCACTATTATTAATACAAAAATAAAAAAAAGCGACACCTTACCTTTTTTTGAGTATCTATGTAGGAAGGTGCTGCTGTATAAGGCTGAGGTCACATGTTTTGTAATCATCTGTTAGATCAGATCCAGCAGAGATACGTTTTCAAATTATTTCTGTTGGATCCGTTTAAGTCAATTAGGATTACCAAAATTATTTATTTTTGTCAAATGCTAGTGGGACTATTGTCTGATTGACCTACTCACTAGTTAGGGTAAGTTCAGGGTTAGCGAGGGCCTATGCATGTGTCGTTGCATGGGAAGACGGATCTGAGTAAGGACGTTAAGGAGCTCAGTGATCAGTCACAGGTGAGTGTTAGGAGGTGACACCGATTCCCTCTTCCCATTGGCAGGACGTTCGTCTACATCTTCTCTGGTTTTCCTTTGTGTGTAGCAGCACACACTGGGCGTTTTTCTTGTGGCGGCGTGACAGCTGAAGAGCTCTGAAATGGCCAGCAATGAGTCCGGATAAAAATCCCATTGAACACCTATGAAGTGATCCTAAAATTACTGTTGGAAGATTGCACCCTTCAAATATAAGAGACCTGGAGTAGTTTGCAAAAGAAGAGGGGTACAAAATTTCAGTTGAGAGGTGTAAGAAGCTTGCGATTGATTGCATTTATTTATTCTAAAGGGTGTGCAACCAAATATTAAGCTGAGGGGGCTAACAACTTTGTTTGACCCAATTTTGGCGTTTTGTGTAATATTATGTCCAATTTGCCTTTTTTTCTCTCTTTTTTTTTTGTATTGTTCCAATACACACAAAGGAAATAAATGTATATGACAAAATATGTGTAATTGGAATAATTTTCTTGAAGAAATACTTCCTTTTCTGAAACAATTTCAATGGCGCCAACACTGTCGGCCATGAATGTATATATTTATTGTAAGAGTAATGTAAAGAATGAAACATTTTAGAAGTTTGTAAAGAAAGCAGAACACATATCTGATACTTTTTGCTTTCTAAAAATGTATGTGGTATCCCAATATACAACGCAAGGATTAGAAGCCACAGAGGAAAGATGCAAAGGTTTGTACACATCACTGACTCATTGATCTCCTGGTGACCTGCCTGCCATATGCTGTCTGTTTTGCTAACGCTGCCCTAGTTTAATAGTTGCTTGCGCTATCTGCATTATGGCTAATGGGCGACTCTACACTATAATAAGAAAAGGACTTAATCCATTAATGGACTGAAGCAGTCACTTTCTATTAATTAATCTATTTCATTACTTTTGGTGGTTATACATTATTTATATTACCTCTTCTAATAAGAAGGCGATGAGGGGGTTAAGAATGAAATCAGAATGAAGGGTGTGATTTTAAGAAGTGCATTTTGATTAGAATGACGTGAATGATTGTAATAAAAAAAAAGACTCCAACTATACTACAGATTTTTTCAATGTTTCATACTGTATGATCAGATCTTCCAGAGAACCATTTTGAAAAATGCTTTTTTTTTTTTCTTTCAAATGAACAGTCCGGGTGAATTAAAATAAATATGAAGGATAACTACTATCATCCTGTAAGACTAGGTTTGGACATTACATTTATTACACTTAGAGGACTTTCACCAAATTTATCTTGAGGCACTGGACATACAATGTAATACTGGCTGTAAAGCATAATTCAATGTTTTGGATTTTTTTCATCATCTCTATGTTGCGGAGATATTAGCAATCAAATATTTGACAGATAATGAGTTAATCTTTTTTATGACCAATTCAGATAGTTTTCACAGGGGATGTGAAGTCTTCTCTTCACCCTTGTATAATATTGACTAATCATAAACAGGCAGCACCTCTTAGGGGAAAAAGTACATGCTCCCACAATAGCCCAGATCATGCTACTCCTGTGTGAGACACGTAATGACAGCCTGCACTACTCTCACTGCAGAGTAATTACCGTACATGTTGCCATTAGTACAGCAGACATAAGTGTGATCATTGACACTTTTGAGTTTTCATTGCCTGGCAGTCCAGTTGTGAAAGAGCAGAGATAATAGTGCTTTGAGAGGCCTCCGACCCACATGACTTAGGAAAGTCTGACTGACAGCTTTACTGTAATGACCCTTCCCAAAACCAACACTTACCCCCTCTTAATCTAAAATAAGACATGACTGCGTGACATTGGATGTAAAAGGCCACAACAGCCCCGTTTATTAACACCAAAATAAGCAATAACATTTTATTCATAAACGTACATGATTGCAACACCAGCTCCACCACGTGCCCTCAGCCGCACCACACCGGCTCGAGGATACCCAGCCGAGTGGTGCCCAACCAATGCCCTGCTGGGACCCAGCCCAGCAGGGACCCACGTTAACATGCCCCGCCGTGACCCAGCACAGCAGGGTCCCACGTTAACATGTCCCGCTGCGACCCAGCACAGCAGGGACCCACCTTAACCAAGTATACCATTGCACCACCAGGGGTAACCCGCTCCTGCACTGGGTTCACCCCCCCACTCTTTGTGCAATCCACCGACTTCAAATACCCCCCTCCTTTTCGCCACCGCGAGCATGTATGACACCTTGTACGTGCGAGTTCCACCACCAAAAACCCCGACCCGAGTCGGCTCTGCGACTCGGATAACCAATGCTTCCGTACCAAACCAATCCAGCAATACTGACCCCCATTAGACCTCACAATGTCAACCTGCACCAGACCACCAGTACAAAATCAACCACACTCAAGACCTGCGACTAGCCGACCACGCCGTCCGATCCTATACACCGCCTGTGCGACCAGTCCCCAATGAGCCACCTGAGCCGCCGCCCCATGGAATAGGGGGTAACTCTGCCTCGTTGAGACCACAACATTGCAGGCGCCTCCGAAAATTGCACCTCCACTGATATCGAAGCAAAACAACCATAAAGCCGTAAACAAAAGAATCTACACTGGTTCTCCAACCTCCGACAAATTTCTGGCAACTTGCCTGGTAAAACCCATTATGCAGGCATTCCAAACAGGACAACAACACGAGCACAGCTCCCAGGCAGGAAGAAATGGACCAAGGCAATCAGGCCCGATATCACGGATCAAGCCCCTTGATGCCCCAGCAACCAAGTCTCCCCCACCCACGCGCAGTACCAAAACGCTGTTGGTCCCATCCACCCTGCGTAAAAACCCCTATCCTGAAATATCCACCCAGTTCAATAGTAAAACCAATCCACCCCGGAATCACAATGACCCAGAACCGGAGACCACCAAGCCGATCACCGGCCAGAAGAAAAGACCCAAACTATGGACTCATGTGCCAAAACCCCCCTGACCAATACGGTCCCAACACAAGTCAAAGTACACCCTTCTGACCGCCACACACTGCTCAATGCCCCTAAAAAGGCGGGAGCCCACCCGAGCAGCTTGACACGATGAATTGTGTGCATCACCCATGTACTGCGACCCCGAATCACAACACTACTGTTGCCACCCTCCTACCAAAATGAGATGTGCTCCGCACCCATTCCCCGCTGAACTGCAGACTAGACACAACTCACAAAATGAAAGAAAAACGACTCACGGACCAGAGTCTAGGAAAACTCAGACACACGCCACGGTCATACGGGACCACGGACAACATACACCCGGAAATCTGTCAAAGTGTAGGTGCCCAGTGCATGTCCACCACTTTGCCTTAAAGTCCCGCAAAACACCCCCCAAATGGGGCACGGCTCCAGACGGTTACCAGGTCCTTCGGATCATTAAGTGGCAATGCACACCACACTAGCGTCCCCTGCCCTGGCATGACACCAACCCGACATGCAGGAAGGTAATGTTCTATTTGCAACCTGCTCGCACGCTACGTCCAGTACACCTCCCCAGCCGCTGTGCCGTGCAACAATCGTGTCCCCGTAATACCAGCCAGTCCTGGCAAATGCGCGTGGCCGAATGAACCACATGGCCATGTAGTTCCGGAGGGGCTACACCACCACGGGAGACCAGTCTCACGGCCATCGGAACAACATGTCCTGCCTCATGCTTGATACAGGATTCCCGACAAATGGAACAACACCCGCCCTCAGCACCGGCCAGCTGGATAAACAAACAATTCGCCAACCAAAGACCCCCGATACAGCAAATCAACTCTGGTTCACCCCAACTCAACGGTTACTACTGCCTTGCGCCAACACACAACCCAGCCCCCCCCCCCCACGTCCGGGGACACCAGAAAAGAAAACTTCACCAGAAAACCCTCTGAGGTGAGCTGTATATGCATAAGGTGAGCAGGGCCAGCTGCACACGGACGAAACCTCCAAGCCCGCCGTGAGAGAGAACCACCTTCTCTTTAGAATAAAATCCTACGTAGCTTCTATCAACGGCTATAACGAATACCACCCGATATGGTCTGCCATCAACGCAACCAGCAACCCTAAGGAACCGCAGTAAGATCCCACCAATCCATGCTGATAAAATCAGTTAAAACTGCCCCTGCGCAGCCACGGCCAGCATACTGACGTAAAATCCCATATAACTGCAGATCATGCAAAAGCCCCAGGCGGCACGTAGGCCCACGTATTCAATAAAACCACCTCAACCCCCAAGGCAGCAGAACGATATACCCTGAACCTTAATAACGGCCCGCGACCCGGCACGATAGACACGGTAACCCAATAATGACCCGCGGCCTGACTTAGACATCAGGCCCCAGACGAATCAGAACCGTTGACTTATCAAAACACATGCTAACTGTGCAAATACACCCTGGGTATGAAGAAAACCTCAGTAGTCCCAGGTTAGCCCCTGAACAGAAAATAACCACTGAACCATCCCTAACACAGGATAGTCCCCGACTACCAGACAGAACCCAACCACGGACCTCAACACCAGACGATGAGCAACCATAAAACCCCAGCTCCACACAATATATATGTACCCCAGAGACTTGTGACAAACACTGAAAACCCAAGAACAGGAAAAAAGGCAACAAACTCCGCCTCCGAACAGGGATTATCACGCCATATTTTTTTTTTTAAACATCAAAACCGCCCATACTTTCTATTAATAAACTGCTGCCCTGGAAACCAAATCCGGTAAACGGATGATTCCAGGACCCCCGGGGAGGTGCCATCCACCGTTGCAAGAAAGGACGGGTCCCCAAGAGATCTGCCGTCCCAAGCATCGCAACCTCTTCCAAACGGCTGACCGCCACAAACCATACCACCCGTCAGTGAACATGAAACCCTTAGTGCACACACAACATCTATTGGAGAACCGAACCTGGACCAAGGCATATCAAATATAAAAACACCCTAGTGAAAACGCAACCCACGCCCCCACATTTCTGACCAGCAATAGCACACATCCACTGCAACGCTAAAGATTAAGCCGCCGAGTGCACCACCCAACACGGCCCACCATGTCAGCGACTGCCACTGAACCCTATCAAGTACTAGAGAGCAGCGATAATCTCCCAGCCAAAAAAACCCCATGACTATTACCAGAAACCATGACCACCGCTTTGCCAATATCCATATCACAACCTGAATCAGTCCCAAACCGCCGTGAAATCACCACCAGTCATATCCAATCCCCCAGAGAATGCAAGCACAATTACACCCACCAAGTAAAATGATGTCGTCACCCAGAAAATATACCCACTATCATGAAAACACACTAGCATGAAAAAACCCCAACACTCATGAAATGCACAGAACGGCCACCCGGACCACAAAGCAACCACTCCCTCTCATTGAACGCTGGCCACATAGACCTCCTTACAAGCCGCGTGCCGTTCCGAAACCCACTGACAACACTATCACCCAAATGCACCCGAAACCCTACGTATCAACACCCTTACCACCCCCCAGAATTCAAGCATTAATACAAGGTATAAGTGAGCCCTAGTCTTACTAGGCTGACTCCATGAAATCCCATGGAACAGCTGTCACGTGTCCTTCGCGTCGAGCACTGTCATCTTCTCCACAGGTAAATGTAAAATGAAGCCCTCCTGGGCTGCACCGAAAGCGCCCGGACTAACTGTCCATTCGGGGACGCTTGGCGCAAATCACCGGCTCGGAGCCACGACTGGGGGAGGTGCGCTCCAGCCGCTCAGCCGCCTGCGGGAATCCGTAGCTAGAGTCGGATCTGTTACAATGACCCTGCGCAATTGCACCTAAATCTTGCACCAGATGCCAGGGGCCGTGACGGCAACGCCAGACCGCGAGACCGCGCCACGGGTCACGCGGTCGCTCCACCCATGGTGCCACACCAAACCCCCGCGCCGTAGCCCGCCTGCCATGTTGCCTCCTCATTTGCTGCCACCTGACTGCTGGCCGGGCCCTACACAGATGCGCAGGCTGCACTTTCCTCAATATCGTGTGACCTCAAAGCCGGGGGGAACCTCAGTGCAACGCCGTACCCCATGACCGCGCCGCGGGTCATGGGGTCGCGCCGCCCCTGTCGCTGCGGTGACCCCCGCGCTGCAATAGGAATATCGGGTAGGAGCAAGGCTGTCACTTACCCCCACCCGCACCGCTGAACGACTCCCGCTGTGTACTCCAATGATGCTGTCCAGGCCTCGCCCGTATGTGCAGGCCGCACTTCCCAGATGCTGCCGGTCACATGACCACATAACCGAGCCGTGTGACCATGATCCGGGCCGTCTCCATCCTGTCCTCGCCGCCACCACTGGAGCCCTATGCTCCTGCATAGGCACCACCTGCACTGTTGGAGGCTGCCGTTAATCTCCTCGGCCGCCGCAGCGTCTAGCGCAGACACATCCGGCCGACGTGACCGCGACGCCGGCCCACGTGACCGCGACGCCGGCCCACGTGATTGCGACGCCAGCCCACATGACCGCGATGCCAGCCCACGTGAGCTTGCCGCCGGGCAAGGTGAGCACGACGCTGGGCAAGGTGAGCGTACCGCCAGGCAAGGTGAGCGCGCCGTGTCGGGTGAGCGCGCTGGGTCAGAGGGCATGTGACTGCGGCGCCAGACCACGCGGCCGCGCTCCGGGTCACGCGGCCGTGCCGCCCACGCCACCATGCTGAACCCCCATGCCGCAGCCGGACGTGTGAGGAGGCCAGAGCCTCGACTCAACATCTGAATGCCGAACCGACCGCAGAGTCCCTTCCACTTCTGCGACACCGTCCTAGATTCCTCCACCGACGCCAAAGGGGGCTGCTGGGCTCCGACTCTTGGATTCCCTCGGAACTCCGTCACATCAGCCGCCCGGTCAGCCTTCATCCAGCACTGCAGCGTCTCCTGGAGCAGGCGCTCTCCACGCCTCACTGCCGACCTCCCCGGGACAAGGGCCTTCTCCTCGGATCATCCTGCATTCCCCGACGATTCTGGACGTCTGCCAGGTAAGGAATTGACTGCCCCCTTCCTACAGATCTACCCTATATATCCATCCCCCAAATGACCACTCCCTGCCCACTCACATGGCCCCATAGCCCCCAAAGCTCCACCCCACACCTTCCCGCACAAAAGCACAACACATTAACCCTTCACTAACCCTCAGGCCTAACATCCCTCCTCAGTCATATGCGCCCTTACTGTAGCCCCTTTGGGGCAGGCGTCCATGCTTGTCTTCCGTGCCGGTATGTGTTTGCCATTTTTTGTACGTACCGGCGGCACGGAGACACGTTAAGCAATGCTACCCTATTGTAGCAGGCACACACATATAAAACCACACGGAACGTGTGTCCGTGTGCGTTTGTACGTGTGTGCGTTTTTCTACACGCTGACATGTCCACGTTTCCTCCGGCAGCACGGGTGTCAGACGGCCCGCACCCGTACCACACGGATGTAGTGTGGATGCGATCCCGTGTGACACGCGGAGAAAACACACGTGTCAGTGAAAAAAAAACCCAAAACATTTACTCACCTTCTCCAGCCCTCCTGTCTGTGCCGCTACTGCCACTTGCTGCCGACCGCCGCTCATTATGCTCATTTAATATTCACTTCACTGCGGCTGGCAGCAGCAGCAGCGGTGAGAAAGCAGCGCGGACCACGTGAGTATGCAAATTACCGGTTCTACGTGTGATATCGCGGATAGCAGACGTAGAACACACGTGGACCGCACGTACCCGAGACACATACTTACCACACGCAACACGCAGGGTAAATACGTGTCTCGCGGCACGTGCGTGTTTTTAATGGAAGTGTGTTTCAGGCCAGAGGTAGAGAGCTGATGGAACGGTTTGTAATGTGACACAGCTAAACTTAGGTGTACTGTCCTCCCCTTTGCCTGCCAAGAGATGAAAGCTCAAAGGTGTTAGTACGGTAATAACACTCAGGTCTGCTGTACTCACAGCAACTTATAATAGTTGTAATTGCTCTGTAGAAAGACCATCTGTCTGTCATTATGTGGAGTGTATTTCCTTCTCCTGTGTGTTACAGCCTGCTTATTATTGGTCAAAATCATAGAGAGAAGTACGCACCCTCTGTGAAGACACCCACATTACTTAACAAAAAATTAAAACATTAGCTGCCAAATATTTTAATTGGTAATATCTCCTCAATAGAGAGGTGAAATAAAAAAAAAAATTGTATTCTGCTTTGCAGCTTCTATTACATCCTGTGTCCAGTTCAATGTGAAAAATTTGGTGAAATTTCCTCTTTAGTGACCTTGTTGAGCGAGTACACAATAGATTTTCCATGTTTTCACATGATACTAAACTCAAGTTACCAACATAGATGAGGATATTATAGTACTAGAGAGGAATGTAAGTTAAACTGTAGGCTTGGATGGAGAAACAGCTAAAGTCGGTTGTGGATAAATATACTCTTAAGCTGGTATAAAAGACATTAGACATCCATCTTGAGCCGTTTCACCCATATACAGAAGGACTTGCTGTGCTCCCTGTGAGAAAGCCGCTAAGGCCAGAGTCACACTTGCGAGTGACTCGCGTGAGTCTCGCATCGGTATCATGCAGCACAGCCACACACTCTCTGGACAGGAGCGTCTCATCTGCATAGAAATACATGCAGCCGACCCACTCCTGCCAGGAGAGTGTGCGGCCATGCCGAGTGATACCGATGCGAGACTCGCGCAAGTCACTCGCAAGTGTGACTCTGGCCTAACACACATTTATGCCAAGTCTGATTGACATCTATCCTGACAATCAATCGGCCGGCAACCCCACATTTAGGGTGCAGAACCCTAAGGTGTCGTACACTCCACGTTGCGCCATCAGAATCTGCAGGGAAGGGGGATTTCATGTACCATTGCCCACCACAAAGGTCCCGGGGCACAGCAGCATATAGAGTCAAGAGTCAAGACCATGGTCGGTCCACAATTGCTTCGTGCTGCCTGCGAATGGGACGGGAACTAAACCCAAGGAAACTGGGGTCCCCAAGTAGCTTCACACCACAGGGATCCACACTACAGAGCTCAAGGAAGGAAGGTCTCACACTCCACAACACCGGTGGTGGCCTCTGAATCATCCGGGATCGGTTGGGGCCCACTACGGTGGAAACCAGCACTCCAAGGGTGACGACCTAACAGTGACTAAAAGAACTTGGTTGGCAGTCCTGGTGTTGTCCCGTCATTGCCGTCGGCGCCGCCCCGCGCTCTGGCACCATTGGCCGCTACCCCCCACCATCGTCCGTCCTCCCTGGGGTCGAGCTCTGTCTGTGGAGAGCTGGACCATCTGACCTGCGTTACCATCCACCCCGGAGGAGAGCAACATCTCACAGCAGCGGCTGGTCATTGGCCGCATACCACGGGTGGTGTTGCAAAGCAAGCCCCTATCAAGCCCCATACCTGTCACCTTGCACCCTCTTTTTTAACACTGACGGGGTCACGGAGCCGGGTCAGGCCATTCACAGCAACCCCAAATACCAATGGCCCAGTGACTAGTAGCCCTGAGGACCCCGTGGGCATGTCACTAGATTCTACCCTGTCTGAAGCATGGCACTCTGGTTTCAATATGGCTCCTGATGAAGGGGTATGTGACCGTATCCTTCCCTCAGCAGCCTCTAATTATGGACATGACAGCAAAGTAAATGAGCAGATGTACAGTGTTGTACAAAGTGTTATTCAATGGAGGTCATTGATGTATGGTCACATTGCCCTTATATAATCAGAAGTAAATGAGTAATATAAAACTACCGGCTGCCATCATTTGTTAAACTGAATATTACTAGTGTCTTTTCAGCAAGATGAAATTCCCTTACAAACAACCTAGTGGGTGTAATTTTTAAAATATTGTCACTTTTGGGGGTTTGTATTATTCTGCCAGCTAAAATTAAGTGCAGGTATGGAATGGGACCAAGAGCTCATGAAAGGGAACCTGTCAGGTGCAATATGCACACAGAACCGCAAGCAGTTCTGGGTGCATATTGCTAATCCCTGCCTAACCGTTACCGGAATATACTAGCATAGATAAAGGGATCTTTAGAAAAAGTTTTCTAAAGATCTTTTATTCTATGCTAAAGAGTGCTGGGACTAGTCCCAAGGGCATTATATCACCCGACTAGCCGCCCTCTTAGCATATTAGCACGCCCACAGGGGCGTACTAACATGCCATTCAATTCAGCCTCACCAACAGTGCCGCGCGTACCTGTGTTTGTTGTAACCGTTCTTCTGAATGCCGGGCACTTCCGGTCATGCGCAGTATGTACGTGTCCCGACTTCAGAGAGGTCTGGCTGGGGCATTCAGCTTCAGTGTTCACCATGGACACAGGTACGCACGTCACTGTTGGTGATGCTACATTGAATAGCATGTTAGTATGCCCCTGTGGGTGTACTAACATGCTAAGAGGGTGGCTAGTCAGAGGATATAACTCTCTTGGAACTAGTCCCAAGATAAAAGATCTTTAGAAATACTTTTTCTAAAGATCCCTTTATCTATGCTAATGTGTCGCCCTGGGCAAGCCAGGGGACACAGGTCACACACCACCACACCCTACATCCCAGTTAGGAACACCAAAGCTAACCAAAAATCCTTGTTGCCTTCCTCTAGAGGCTGATGATACACACCAGGGGGTGGGCCAGGCGGTTGGCTCCGCCCACCGAGGAGTTCACAGCTCTGGAGACGGGAAGTACCAGGCAGATTAGCCCAGGCAGGGCTTGAGTGAAGAGGAGATAAGCTAGGGAAGTGAAGGAGTAAACAGCTAAGTGAAAGTGAAGGAAGAAAAGTAGTAAAGGAGGAAAGAAAGAGTGGTGACAGAACAGAAAGAGTGTGCAAAAGCCTGAAGTAGTCCAGCTGTGTGCAGGACAGGTCAGCAAGGTCAGCAACGGCGGTGACTGTCTGGAGGGGGACCGTTTGGAAGTTCCTGGAAGGACCCCGGAGGCTGTGTGCCCGGCGGTCTGGAGCAGTGTTCCGAAGGACAGTCAGCACCAGGGCAGGGGCCTCTCGGACCCCGGCAAGGCTTGGAGTCGCCAGAATTTGCCAAATCCGTCAGTGAAGGGGACGTAGATCCCCCAACAACCAAGTCCCGATTGAAGGCAACAGCCCAGCCAGTGTAGGAGAGACACCGCCACCGCCAAGGCACCAGTTTCTCAGGGCCAGCGCCTGCGGGCAAAGAGTAGAGCTCCTCCGGTCCAGCTTGAAGCCGGGGAGCGGGTTACCGGTGGGGACCCATCGCAACCAACAAGTACACAAAGGTGCCAGGAAGAGGGACATCACCGTCACCTACTGGGAGAGCAAGTGCAGCCGTCCGTGGGACCGTATTACCAGCCGTTTGGTTTACCGTAAAAACTGTGTCAACGTCTCAGGCTGAGTGAGTACCACAGTGCCGCAAGGCACAGCGCTGCCCCTGCGTCCCTGCGCCCACCAGGCCCTGCACCCCCCAAGCCATCACCGGGCCCCGGGATCACCAACCCCTACCCACGGAGGGGCAACACAACACCTGGCTGCTCCGCATCACCATCCCCGGGATCCCCATCCAGAGCAGCGGTGGTGCAATCACCACAACCGTGGGTGGCGTCACGGACAATAAATAATCCCCACACCCAACCAACCCCTTTCACTCACGGGCGAGGAGTGCCCCTCGAGAACCCCCGGGATCCGGCCTACAGCTCGAGCCACCACTGAGCAGCGACCGCCGGACCCGAGCAGGAGGGGGTGAGCGTAGTGTGCTGACACCCTCCTCCCCACCCGCGACACTAGTGTATACAGTGTATACAGGGAAGGTTATGCCAGTATTAGCAATATGACCCAGAACTGCTCGTGGTTGTGGGTGCATATTACACCTAACAGGTTTACTTTAAAGGAAAAATTGTGTGCTGAAAGATGTCCATATGAAGAACACTTCACATGATCTACCATTTTAGATATCTGACCTTGTAGTCTAGAAATCACTTAGCCAACAGTTGGATACATGGACCTATTACAGAGCTATTTTCAGAAAAAAAAGTTCACGCATATCAAATTTTTTAACTCTATATTGTCCATATACGTTAAAGACTAAAAGTAGAGATGAGTGAACCCGAGAATCAGTGTCAGTTTGGATTCAGAGTTCGGGTGCTTTACATATGAACACCACTCGTGCAGGCATCGCTGTGCTCGAGTACGCTCGGTGCTCAGTCAAGTGTGAGCTGCCTCCAGTGTTTGATCGGCTTGCACTGAAGGTAACAACAGCGTGATCAGATGTACAGTGCATCCAAACAAAACTGGAAAAACCCAGCCTGTCCAACCCCGGAAGTGGTCTGCTTATGGCTGGCTGCATGGTGGTGAAGAACCAAACTACACAATTAGTGAATTCAATTGGGGTTCAGGTCAAGTCAAGGTCCTAAGCCAAACTTTATCTAAAGTGCGGATGAACCCGCTGAACCGAACTTGCACAGGTTCACTCATCTCTAACTGCAACCTTTGTCCTAGTCATTTCTATGGCAAGACTTTGGCACATTCAGTTACTATCAGTCCATTTATGAACAAAAGACTACGGCACCAGCTAATGCTGAAGTTAGGAAAGGTAAATAAACCATTGGATACCTGTACCTGGCTCAGAAATGTGCCTGGGTTAGTGATGTCAGGTATCTGATTGATGCCGTGATATCACTAACCTCTGGGCTTGATGCCAGGTGACATTACACATCTGGTATCAACCATATATTACCCAGTTTGCCACCACACCAGGGCAGCGGGATGAGCCAGGTAAAGTCCCTGGACTGTCGCATCTTATGGATGCGACAATTCCATCTGGCTGCTGGCTGATATTTTTAGACTGGGGGGCTCCCAATGACGTGGGTCTCCCCAGACTGAAAATACCAGCCAGCAGCTGTGAGGCGTTATCTTGGCTGGTATCAAAATGGGGGGGGACCGCACGCTGTTTTTTTTAATTATTTATTTATTGTGCTGTACGATATAGACCCACCCACTGGCAGCTGTGATTGGTTGCAGTCAGACAGCTGTCACTCAGCGTGGGGGCATGTCTGCCTGTAACCAATCTTAATTGGGGGGGGAAGAATGAATATGTATGAGCCTAATGAGCGGCCGCCTCGGGAAGATCAAAGAGATGCGGCGGGAGCAGTATGACAGCCTCGCCAGTGAATGGTGAGTATGTAGTGCTTGCTCCTACCCCTTTGCCCCAGATTCTGTTCACCATAGACTTTATATGGGAACTAGCATCTGGCCAGATACCCTGGACTGCATTTAACTCTTATCCTTTTTTTGCAGTCTTCAAGAAAACGGAAGTCACACAGATGACATACAGATTGTATACGGAACTTAACGGGATAGATGCGGTTATCAAACAGATCCCACACGGATGCATCCGTGAAAAATCAGGACTGTTTTTTGCGGACCACAAAAACGGAACGGTTGTGTGAATGAGCCCTAAGGACCAGTAAAGGAGGAAAGCCATCTTGTAGAGAGAAGTGAGTTTAACCCTGCCACCTTGTTAGTGACCACGGCAGCTTTTGTCGAGCCAGAACAATTCTCAAAAAAGTTGTGCAATAAAAACATCTATTCAACTTGTCTACCACTTGCTGAGGCACTACTATTTTACAGTTCTGATTTTGCTGTAAATTATATAAATCCAATTTGCGACATCTTGCATGTCGCTTGCGACTTCCAAGACTTTGGTAAGTGAGTCACTGCAAACATTTGCGGCTATTTGTTACAGTCACATAAGGTCTCAATGTGACATCTCAGGAAATCATTAGATTTCAGATTTGCGCATCCAAAGGTCGCTGTGTAGCTTTATTGTGGATAAACATGGTACTTCTGTGTGGTAGGTGCTCCAGTATTGTATATAGAAAAGAGCAAATACTTAGCACTAAAATAATTGAATAAACTGGTATTTTATTAAGTGGTAAGAGTAAGTGTAGGGGGGTTGAGGGTTAGGCCCACCCCTGCATTTGTACCCGACACACCACTGTCTTCTGTATTTATTGCAATTGCCTTGTTTATGTGACTATGCCAACAGGTGGCAGTGTTGCTTTGTGAAGGCCCTGGCACCTGGGTAGGTAGGAGGAGGAAGGAAGATATATAAGGGAGAGAGCAGAAGTAGGGGAGAGCTTTTTGGGACTGAGAAGATGTAGAAAGGATGTCCCCAGACCCTAAGGGTCACCCCTGCGGCGCGTGTACTCTGGAATGTATGGCGGAACCGCGTTCCCCATGGAGAGGGGTTTAGCCTGGTAGTCGGGGGCTTGGCTACGGTGCCTGCTGGTAGAAACAGAAGAAGACCCTCACTCCCTGGATAAGGTTAGTGCGCCCCCATGGAAAGTGAGGAGGGAATGGCTGGATGGACTGTCACCTAGGGGAGACCTCTGCAGTGAAGCGGACCCCGGGTGACTATGAAGAAGAGTGAGGGAAAGGAAGGGCCTTAGACTGAATATGGAGTGCCATAGTGCCAAAAGACTGATGGCTGCAATGGTGGAGAGGAGAAGGTGTGGAGAGGAGAAGGTGTGCCAGAAATAAAATTGATCTGTTTATGAAAAGCACTTAGACTGGACTTTATTATCTGAAGGTTTCTGAATCAGAGAATGTGATGTAGTCCAAGATTGTAGCGGAGTCTGTCCTGTGAGTGGTGCAGCGACGGGGAGGTAGGGGTTAACAGCAGGTTGTGCTGTGACCTGTTGTTCCCCAGGCTGCCATGACTACATTTGATGCCTGCCTCGTGCCAACCACCACATAAGCTTGACCAGATACAGCACAGATGTTTCAGTCTAAGGCCCTGTGCGCACACTGCGGATTTTACTGTGGAATTGCCGCAGATTACGCTGAAGGAATACTACAGACAATGTTTGTAACATTTCTGCAGTCCTTCTCCAGCAAAACATACGGAGATAAAAAAAAATGCTTTGCGCACAATGTGTTTTTTTTGTCCCTGCGGGTTTTGCTGCGGAATTTCCGCTGCGGAATTAATGAGCATGTCACTTCTTTTCCGCAGGTACCAACCCGCGGAAAAAAACGCACCAAAACCGCAGCAATTCCGCACACAAACCTCGGCAAACCGCATGCGGATTTTGAGTGTGGTTTTTTGCATTTTTTTGCCATGAAATTCTTTCAGAGGGTCTGGAATTTTCTTAAGAAAGTTCCATTTTCTAGTGTGCACAGGGCCTAACATAGTGAACCTAGGACCTTGTGAGTGAAACTAGCGCGGGAGTGGATCGCGGTGTCCATCTCTGTGTGGCAGACGCAATGTACACTAGTGCTACTTTCACTCACAAGCTGAGCAGACTGAAACGTCTATGCTGTATCTGGTTAAGCTTACTCAATAAAATATTTGTTTATTCAACTATTTTAGTGACAAGTACTTACTTTTTGCTGTGTAGCTTTAGTCTAAAGAGAATGTGCCTCATTACAAAGTTTTGCTTTTAAGAACTCTGAGAGGAGAGTCCCAAGTTGAGGTTGTCCTGCCTTACTTTTAAAGGAGGCCACCATCCACCAACTAGGCCACCACTTAGATACCAATCGAAGGAAGTAAAGAAATAAAGAAACCTTTCCTTAAACCACCACTCCTGCGGGGAGGGGGAAGTTTTCAGGTCTGAAGTGGTGATTTAAATTTAAGCCCCCTGCTATTATACTAAATTACCACCACCTCCTTCTTTTTCCAGCACCTCTCCAGTCCTGTGGCGCCATCTTGGAAGGAAGTTAGAAATTATGTCACAAGTGCTCAATGCGACTTTATGAGAGCAGGAACGAGGCTCTCATAGAGTTACATTCATTTGTGACCTCTGATGCACTCCATGAAACACTGGAGCTGCAGGCAGGTCAAAAAATGGCTGAAGACCAATAGGAGCGATGCTGGAAAAAGATGAAGATTGTGGCAAGTAAGTGTAATATAGAAGGCAGGGTACTTACACTTAAAGCACCACTACAGCAGTGAGATAAAAAAGAAAACTCTGGAGTGGTGCTTGATTTCCTCTTATGGAAATCAATCCTGTTGTTCTTCAATCTAGTGTGAATACAGCCTTTATTTAAGCATCTTGCAATCAAGCTTGTGCTAAAAAGAAATTTATTTTTTTTAGAATAATTTAAGTTTTTCTATCTCTAGTAAAAATTGAAAGTTGTGAAGCTAAAACTTTGAAAACTAGCCCAGATATTCTGCACTCTCAGCAGCTTGTGTGCTATTTTGCATACGCTTGCCTGTATAATTAGTGTTCCTTCTGTACATGTCTGCAATTAGCACAACGGTGATTAATAAAATTACTCATCAAGCTTAATAGAACTGCAAAATAAGGTATAATTAATTTGTCATTAATAAATCATAGCTTAATTATGTACTCTGTTGATTATGACCATATTTCCCAAATCATATCCCACCTGAGCTCATGTAATTTGTCTGTGTCTATGAGACTAGAACTGCAATGTCCAATAGAAAGACCAAGGTACAAGATAATACGAGCAGAAATGTGGAACACAAGGTCACAAAAGTGGAGGTGGAGAGATAAAGGGCAGCAACATTTTTAAATCAAAGATTGCCATTAGAGATGGATACATTTCTTCACCACCTGGAGCTGCTTGTTGTGTGGCTATCCTCCTCATTTGTCAGTGTGATCTGTGTGTTCATATTGAAGGTATTGCCGCCCATTATTCTGAGATTTTCGTATTCGAGAACAGTTCTCCTTTACTTGGTTGGAGGCCAAGAACACATTTATCAAAAAATGAACATCTTCACTAAAATGCTAATTATAGTACGGGATAAGCATTGAAACATCAGCAGCATAATCAGGATCATGCCGCTGACATCACTCCTGCATCGCAGATGAGTTAGTCAGCAGCAAGCTGAGCACTCCAAAGGAGCCAAAGAAACAGGAGCTTTACTGCGGGGCAATCTTGTGAAGAAGATTGAATGTCGAGGATATGTTGTATGAGGAGGTGGGGGTGATTGTGTGAGGAGATGGCGTGGGGAGGAGGGTGTGAGTATGTGTAAAGGGACAGTATGCGAAGAGTGAATTGTGTGAGGAGACAGATAAGAGAGAGGGGAAGTGTGTGAGGAGACACTACGGTGAGGGGAAATGTGTGCGGAGAGTCTGTGGTGTTGGAAAATGTGTCAGGTGACACTATGATGAGGGAATATGTGAGAAGACAGTGTGGGGAGGAAATAAGTGACGGGACACACTACTCACACAACTTCCGGGGCCGCTCATTATCATCTTGCATGTGCACTGCTTCCCCCACCCACTGGCAGTCCACGCATCTCTGACTGGTTGCAGTCAGAAACGTCCCCACCCTGTGTAACAGCGTGTCTGACTGTGTGTCTACAGTGGTGTCTACAGACACTGTCTGTGTGTCTACAGTGGTGTAAAAATAAATTTAAAAAATGGCATAGGGTCCCCACATATTATGATACCCAGCACAGATAAAGCATACAGCTACAGGCTGCAGCCAATAGCTGTGTGCTTATCTTGTCTGTGTATCAAAATAAGAGGGACCACATTTGGCTTTTTTTTTTAAATTATATAAATAAATAATTTTAAAAATGATGTACGATCCCACCCAATTTTGATACCCAACTATGATAAAGCTGACAGCTGGAGGCTGGGATTCTCAGGTTGGGGAAGCTCATGCTTATTTAAATTTTTTTGCCAGGAGGTGTAGATTGGGTGCAGAAATATGGTGTAAACATTTCAGCACCAAATCTGCATCTCTTGGCTGCCAAAATAAAGTGCACAAAAATGGTTTTGACATTGGTACTGTGCGGTTTTCTGGCAAGAGGTGCAAAGATGCTGCTGAAATCTGGTGCAAACAATTCATCATTAAATTTGCACCTCCTGGCAGAAAACTGCACTGAAATAGAGTGAAAACCGTTTTTGTGCTTTTTTCTCCAAGTGATGCAGATTTGGTACTGAAATATTTACACCATATTCCTGCACCCAATATACACCTTCTGGCAAAAAATTGTATCAAAACCGCAATCGTTATGATGTAGTATTGATGCATTTTTTTTGCCAGGAGGTGTAGATTGAGTACATGAATATGGTGTTTAATGAGGTAGGTCAGGTTACCTACGGTCACAGGTGAAAGACAGTGGGAACCTCCAGCTGTGACCACAAATAAACTGAGTGATGTCACCACTAATCACTGAGGCTCAGTCTCTTCCTGAAGTCTACAGCAGGCTGTTCTATGCCCACGTGCTGTGCCTTCGGTAATGTAGCAGAGCTGCAATTATTGTTGAACCTTGTGGGGATTAAGTCAGACCTGGGTGTTTTGGGGTCAATAAAGGGGTGAAAGAGGATGGGGGTTTTGTATTTTATTTCAAATAAAGGATTTTTTCCGTGTTTGTGGTTATTTCTTTCTACTTACAGATTAGTAATCAGAGGGGCTCATAGACCATCCCAATTACTAATCTAGGGCTTAGGCAGCTGTGAGCTGTCATTAACCCCTTTTTACCCAGACGGCTACCGAGCCAGGGCAATCAGGATGAACTGGGTAAAGTTCAGGGATTGTTGCATCTAATGGATGCGACAATCTTGGACGGCTGCAGGCTGCTATTTTTAGTCTGGGGGGGACCCAATAACTATGGGCCTCCCCAGCCTTGTGGCTGGGTATCAAAATTAGGGGGGGCTGCAAACTGATTTTTTAAATTATTTATTTATATAATTGGAAAAAACAGCCGTATGCAGTTCCTCTTATTTTGATACACAGCCAACATAAACACACAGCTGGGGGCTGCAGCCTGTAGCCATATGCTTTATCTGTGCTGGGTATCATTATATGGGGGGACCCAATGCCAATTTTCTTTCTATATTTTTACACCAATATAGGGACACACACAGGGCCCCTGATTGAAAGCTTTTAGATATGCTTTCACACAGGGTGGGGGCATGCCTGACTGCAACCAATCAGATATGCTGAGACTGGTGGTGGGCAGGGAAAGCAGTGCATATGCATGGAGGATAATGAGTGGCCCTGGAAGTAGCGTTACAACCGCGTTGGAGACTTAAATAGAACGCGCTTGCGACTATCCCCTTTCTACCACCATTTTAAAGCGCCGGATTCTGGTCCCCATAAACGTATATGTGGACTGGTGTCTAAGATCAGTTCCAGGCCGGAATCGGGTTGTTGTTTTTTTTTAAACCTGGTTGGACCCGCTGATCCCGAGTATCTGCGAGTCCGCTCATCACTACTTCCAATATATTTTAACCATTGTTAAGGATACAGTTAGGTCCAGAAATATTTGGACAGTGACACAATTTTCGTGAGTTGGGCTCTGCATGCCACCACATTGGATTTGAAATGAAACCTCTACAACAGAATTCAAGTGCAGATTGTAACGTTTCATTTGAAGGTTTGAACAAAAATATCTGATAGAAATTGTAGGAATTGTACACATTTCTTTACAAACACTCCACATTTTAGAAGGTCAAAAGTAATTGGACAAATAAACCAAACCCAAACAAAATATTTTTATTTTCAATATTTTGTTGCGAATCCTTTGGAGGCAATCACTGCCTTAAGTCTGGAACCCATGAACATCACCAAACGCTGGGTTTCCTCCTTCTTAATGCTTTGCCAGGCCTTTACAGCCGCAGCCTTCAGGTCTTGCTTGTTTGTGGGTCTTTCCATCTTAAGTCTGGATTTGAGCAAGTGAAATGCATGCTCAATTGGGTTAAGATCTGGTGATTGACTTGGCCATTGCAGAATGTTCCACTTTTTTGCACTCATGAACTCCTGGGTAGCTTTGGCTGTATGCTTGGGTCATTGTCCATCTGTACTATGAAGCGCCGTCCGATCAACTTTGCGGCCTTTGGCTGAATCTGGGCTGAAAGTATATCCCGGTACACTTCAGAATTCATCCGGCTACTCTTGTCTGCTGTTATGTCATCAATAAACACAAGTGACCCAGTGCCATTGAAAGCCATGCATGCCCATGCCATCACGTTGCCTCCACCATGTTTTACAGAGGATGTGGTGTGCCTTGGATCATGTGCCGTTCCCTTTCTTCTCCAAACTTTTTTCTTCCCATCATTCTGGTACAGGTTGATCTTTGTCTCATCTGTCCATAGAATACTTTTCCAGAACTGAGCTGGCTTCATGAGGTGTTTTTCAGCAAATTTAACTCTGGCCTGTCTATTTTTGGAATTGATGAATGGTTTGCATCTAGATGTGAACCCTTTGTATTTACTTTCATGGAGTCTTCTCTTTACTGTTGACTTAGAGAAAGATACACCTACTTCACTGAGAGTGTTCTGGACTTCAGTTGATGTTGTGAACGGGTTCTTCTTCACCAAAGAAAGTATGCGGCGATCATCCACCACTGTTGTCATCCGTGGACGCCCAGGCCTTTTTGAGTTCCCAAGCTCACCAGTCAATTCCTTTTTTCTCAGAATGTACCCGACTGTTGATTTTGCTACTCCAAGCATGTCTGCTATCTCTCTGATGGATTTTTTCTTTTTTTTCAGCCTCAGGATGTTCTGCTTCACCTCAATTGAGAGTTCCTTAGACCGCATGTTGTCTGGTCACAGCAACAGCTTCCAAATGCAAAACCACACACCTGTAATCAACCCCAGACCTTTTAACTACTTCATTGATTACAGGTTAACGAGGGAGACGCCTTCAGAGTTAATTGCAGCCCTTAGAGTCACTTGTCCAATTACTTTTGGTCCTTTAAAAAGAGGAGGCTATGCATTACAGAGCTATGATTCCTAAACCCTTTATCCGATTTGGATGTGAAAACTCTCATATTGCAGCTGGGAGTGTGCACTTTCAGCCCATATTATATATATAATTGTATTTCTGAACATGTTTTTGTAAACAGCTAAAATAACAAAACTTGTGTCACTGTCCAAATATTTCTGGACCTAACTGTATATTATGAATTCATTTGAAACAATTGTATATGGGGCCAACCTGACATTAAAATTTATCGCTGAATGAAGTTTGGTGCTGTATTCATGTACTGATGGTGATTCTGCTGATGTATTCATGTTCAGCACTCAATCCATTGACCTTGTGATGCGTGGTCACTTTCCTTTCATGCTGAGACACGGCCTATTTTCTCCCTATCCAAATGCTTAGTGAGTCTATTTATTCTCTCCTGATACTAGCAATCTCTGCTGGCTATATTCCTATGTAGATTCTGCTGAGTAACTTCATCCCCACTGATTGGTTATTGCCTCTTATACAGAGATCAGAAGGGTATTTGCTCTGTGTATCCTCATTTATCTAACTTCCACCTTTCTCTTTTTTTCTTTTAGGTTGTTGGAAGCTATCCTAACTTGCATTTGCTATTTCACCTTTTCCAATTGTGCACGTTTTATGTTTCCTCAACTTAGGTTCCTGCCTATCTCTGCATGCTTCTATCTTGGTTTACAGTGCGTAGTAACCTCCCCTCTGATTGCTCAGGCAGTATGAGGAACACCTCGACAGCATTTTAGGCAGACAGGTTGAGTTGTCAGTCCGTAGTGCTGCAGCTATGGTTATTCCAGCCTGTGCAGAAGCCACTAGGGTCTGTGCAGCTAGAAATACTAGTCTGTACAGGAACCAGTAGGGTGCAGGTGCGGCTGTATAGAAAAAGGTTTTATTATCCCTTTTATCCATGTTGGAATCCTTGTGTGCATAACAGTATTCATGTACTGATGATCATGTGATACTGTATTTATATACTGCTTGTAGCTCTGGTAATGTATTCCTGCATCATTGGTGGTTCTGGTTATGTACTCCTGTACTGATGATAATTCTGGTGCTTTATTGCTGTAGTGTTGGTGTTTCTAATACTGTATTTCTGTACTCTCGTTGATACTGTTGCTGTATTTCTGCATTGTTGATGGTTTTGGTTATGTAATCATGTATTGACTCTGATCTTGTGCACATGTAGCAATCGATAAGTTGTCAGATAGTGAGATACATGCTATGTTAATAAAGTATTGTGTCATCTGACAATTTAACACTAGAACTACTGAGGTAGTCATTTTGACTACTTTGCACCATGTATTTCTATATAGGTGTCACGAGTCCAGTAGTTCTAGTGTTAAGGGTTATTTCATTAAAATGTACTCTGCTAGGTGCATTATTATAAAATTAAGCACAATAATGCCTATTCCTAACAGTGTATAATATAGTCACTGTGAAGACTAGGCTCTGTTTGCGGGGATCACGTGACCAGTCATATGTGATTTTTATACTTATGATCACATGACAACTAGCTTCACTTCAAGCATCTCTGAATTAAGCAGGGTCTGTATTATGTCAGTGAAAACTGAAAGAATTAGGAAGAGCAGCTAATCGACACATGATTGTAATTATGCAAATCATACATTACTGGTAATGTGACTACTACTCAAACAGCTGTGTGTTGCCAAACTATATTTTTGCCCTCAGTTCAGGAAAATCTAGATTCACCTTTGCTTTAATAACTTGGACTTTTCCCATCATCATATAGATTTTTATAACACATCAACTAGAAACAAGTATGGGAGTGGAATGACCAAAAAAAAAAAAAATGTTGTGTGTGAAGCTTTAGAGCACAAGATGTACCTTCATAGAATGCAGCACAGGCGCTGCTTAAGGTTTGGTTTAGAACACATCTGGTGACAGGTTCCCTTTAAAGGAAGTATGTCAACAGGATTTCAAAAGACAAATTTTTATACAGTATGTGCATGTAGCTCTTTCAAAATGAAGTCCAGCAATATCTGAGAAGAGTTTTAATGCAAATGAGGCCTCTGTCACTCCAGCTCTATTCCTCACCCAGCACCGCCTCCTCTTTCTGCTTGACTGAAGACTCCATTGTCTGAAGTCACACAGCATAGAGGTTGCAAGTCAAGCAGGAGGAGGTAGTGCTGGGTTGGGAATAGAGCTGGAGTGACAGAGTCTAGATCTACAAATAGTTTGCCATCTTCATTTGCATATCAATTCAAATGCTGATTTTTCAGTATCAAACTGGCCATGTAATAGTATTGCTAGACAGTTTTTTACAAAAGCTACATGCACATATAAATAGTTTGGTGGGGGTGAAATTCTGTTGACAGATTCCCTTTAAATAGACAGTTACAGAAATGTTTGCAACAAATATGTTATATGTGAATATAACCCAATAAGGTCATGTGCATGAGTCCTAATGGTACTTGTAAATCTCAACTGGAAGAAGATACATATTCAATCTGTTGTTTTAGGTGACAACCTTGATGTCAGATGCGTACGCTAATTTTCAAATTCTTCAAGAAGCATCCCAGTGAGAAATATATTTGATTAATAACAGAATTGTATTCCATAGTACTAGAATTACTATCACCTGCATGTAACATCACTTCTTGTTTTCCATCTTCTGCCTCAATATGTAAATGTGACTAGCATTATTTAAGGTATTTTGTGCTGTTGTATCCTAGATAAAGAAGACCATTATTCCCTGTACATAGTTGATGGCTTTTAGAGAACTCTGCTTCTGAATGATAACAATCCCTCAAAGAAAAGCTTTGGAACAAGACAATGAATGGTGGTTTTGTTTTCTGGCCGTGCCCCTCGTGTGTTGTTTGAGATACACGTTGAACACACGCATTATGTGCGTATGGTGTTTGATAAAGGAGGTATAAAGGGGAGAGCAGGTTGTAAATTCATTTTACAAAGCCGAGGATTCAGGAGCTGATAACATTCAAGCATTATGGGCTTTAACGTCTACAGTGAAGAAGTAAAGTTAGCAAAATATAGCAAACTTTATCATGTCGATTGTGATCATTATTTCTATAATTTACTAATGAGAAATACAGCACTGATGTTTTCCAGAAATCATGGTAACCAGCTTGGACTTATGTTTTTATGAGAGAGCTAATTTGGCCATAATTAGTGGTGGGCGAGTGTGCTCAGCACTGCTGGGAACTCGATCACGTATCCTGCTACTAGGGAGCCAAGCTCGAGTCCCCGCCCTGAAAAGTTTTGCTGCTTTTTCTCAGCCATTAAACATCTGCAATTCCCTGCCAATCACGTTAAAGCCATAGCCATGTTGGCTACTGGCATTACTGTGATTGGCTGGCCACATTGCGTCATCGGGTCTATATAAGACCCGGTGACAACATGCTTGGCGCGCTGTACCTGGAAATAGTATAGGGAGAGTTTCTACTAGAGAAAGGACAGTGAGCCCAGCAAGCCCAAGGTGATCTCCACACGTGTCTACTGATCCAATCATCAGACATGTGCGTCTAACAGGTGCGGGTGGATCTCTGACCCTCCTTTAAAAGACCACGGCAGGGATCACGCCATTCCCAGCTGCCATCAGTGGCCCCATGATGTGATCAACTGATGACCACTGACACTAGCATTATGCATTTCCTGTGAGAGCCTGGCACTCACAAGAATGCTGCATTTCTGCTGATCAAAGCAATGATGCTCTGATCAGCAGAAATGCACAGGCGATCAGTGATGAAGTCCCCTAGGGGGACTAGTAAAAAAGTTTTAATTAATATAATTTTTTAAAAAAAAAATAATAAGTTCAAATCACTCCCACTTTCGCCTCATTGAAAAAAAAACAATAAAATAAAAAATATACACATATTTGGTATTACCGAGTTCAGAAATGCCCGATCTATCAAAATGTAACATCAATTAATCTGATCGGTACACAAAATGTAATAAAAGGCAATCAAAAAGTTGCATCTGCACAAAAATAATATAATAAAAAATTGCCAGCTCAAGCCACAATAGATAAGCTGTCACTGAGCCCCAGATCTCAAAAAATTAAGACACTATGGGTCTTGACAAATGGCGACAAGTGTATGAATTTTTTTTACCCCTTGGATAAAAGTAAAAGTATACATGTTTGGTATCTACAAACTTGTACCAACCTGAGGCATCATAATGACACCTTAGTTTTCCTATATAGTGAACATGCTGAATTAAAGACCCAAAAAACAATTGTTCAATTGCACTTTTTTTTGCAATTTCCCTGCACTTGGAGATTTTTGCCCATTTTCCAGTATACTATTTGTTAAAACTAATAGTGTCATTCAAAAGTACAACACAGGCCACAAAAAACAAGCCCTCATATGGCAATATTGAAAGAAAAATAAAAAAAGTTGTGGCTCTTGGAAGAAGGGGAGGAGGAAAAAAAACACCCAGGGGGTGAAGATTACCATCCATTGCAGGGATAATTGAAATAATTACCATGCCTTGGATTTGATCCCACATCCTCTTGTGCTGTGGTACATTTCCATCTCCACTTGACCATAGTCAGGTTCAGTCACTGGCCATGTTCTGAACAATTTGTCTCTGTGTTTACATGTTTTGTATTCATTACCTTTTTGCCAAAAGTGTTTCTTCTGATGTAATTTCGCCTGTGCTATCACCCAGGGGATATAACTATTTAAAGTCTCCCAGAGCTTAAATTTTCCACTTGTGATATTTCTGAAGTGGACCTTGCTTGGAACTACAGCCTGTTTGTACAATATTTCTCATGGTAGACTTTTACTTTTGTTTTTCTTTATTTTACATTGCACCTTGCCCCAGATTTTTTAGAAGGTACTTCGAAACCTCGATGTCCGCTTATAAAGCAAATATCTGAGGGGTAATCTGTGTTATACATCCGGTTAGGGTTGTTTCAGTCTGCGCAGGTGCCCTTAGGAACTGCATCCCTGGGACCTGTAATGTGTGCAAGATCCAGGTGGGTCAGGTTCAGTAGTATAAAGCGGGCTTTACACGCTACGATATTTCTAGCAATTGCTAGCGATATTGTACGCAAAAGCACCTGCGCCCGTCGTGCATGCAATATCGTGTGATCGCTGCCGCAGCGAACATCATCGCTACGGCAGCGTCACACGCACTTACCTGGTCGGCGGCGTCGCTGTAACTGCCGAGTGATCCCTCCCTCAAGGGGGAGGTGCGTTTGGCGTCACCGTGACGTCACCGTGACGTCACTAAGCGACCGGCCAATTAAAGCGGAGGGGCGGAGATGAGCGGGACGAACGTCCCGCCCACCTACTTCCTTCCTCATTGCGGGCAGGATGCACGTAAGGTGAGGTTCCTCGCTCCTGCGGTGTCACACACAGTGATGTGTGATGCCGCAGGAACGAGGAACAACATCTATAAACAACCATTAACAATTTTTGGTTTTAGGACGACCTCTCCATGGTGAACGATTTTCACCACTTTGGAGGACATTTAAGGTTGCTGGTAAGTGTTACATGCTGCGATACCGTTAATGACGCCGGATGTACGTCACTAACGACGTGACCCCGACGATAAAACATTAACGATATCGTAGCATGTAAAGCCACCTTAATTAATACCTTATTTTGTTGTGCTTTACCACATGTGCACTTTAGTGCACATGACAATAATAATACAGCTCTTAATCTGCAATTAATGCAGGGTTAGCTTCTAGAGTAAGGATATTGTATTAGAGTCTTGTAGGCAGGGATTGTAGCCTTACAGACCTTGCTGCTGCTACGTACAACCAACAGTCATTTCCAGGGCTAATTTAAATAGATTCTATTATGTAATAATACTGAACTTAGTATGCAATTAGTGTACAGTCAGTGTCACATGGAGGATTTTACTAAGGGGTGCTTCACACACAGCGAGCTCGCTGCCGAGATCGCTGCTGAGTCACGCTTTTTGTGACGCAGCAGTGACCTCATTAGCGATCTCGCTGTGTGTGACAATGAGCAGCGATCTGGCCCCTGCTGCGAGATCGCTGCTCGTTACACACAGCCCTGGTTCGTTTTCTTCAAAGCCGCTCTCCTGCTGTGACACACAGATCGCTGTGTGTGACAGCAAGAGAGCGACAAATGAAGCGAGCAGAGGGAGCAGGAGCCGGCGTCTGACAGCTGAGGTAAGCTGTATCCAAGATAAACATCGGGTAACCAAGGTGGTTACCCGATATTTACCTTAGTTACCAGCCTCTGCAGCTCTCACGCTGCCAGTGCCGGCTCCGGCTCTCTGCACATGTAGCTGCTGTACACATCGGGTTAATTAACCCGATGTGTACAGCAGCTAGGAGAGCAAGGAGCCAGCGCTAAGCAGTGTGCGCGGCTCCCTGCTCTCTGCACATGTAGCTGCATTACACATCGGGTTAATTAACCCGATGTGTACTGTAGCTAGGAGAGCAAGGAGCCAGCGCTCAGTGTGCGCGGCTCCCTGCTCCCTGCTCACACTGGTAACTAATGTAAACATCGGGTAACCATACCCGATGTTTACCTTAGTTACCAGTCTCCGCAGCTTCCAGACGGCGGCTCCGTGCAAGCGCAGCGTCGCTTGCACGTCGCTGCTGGCTGGGGGCTGTTCACTGGTCACTGGTGAGATCTGCCTGTTTGACAGCTCACCAGCGACCATGTAGCGATGCAGCAGCGATCCTGACCAGGTCAGATCGCTGGTCGGATCGCTGCTGCATCGCTAAGTGTGAAGGTACCCTAACTTCGCAGACTGTCATGGCATCGTCAGGATCTTTTCAGACTACTAATTCTGACACTGCACCTGATAACTTCTCTAAGGTCTGTAATCAGCTCAGGCTGACTCGAGTGTTGACTAAAAGATACTAAAAGGTATCAACCACTGAGGACTCTCTGTTCTTTTAAACGACTAAAAGATTGGTAGTTCATAGGCAGACTAGCAAGAGTAAAGGCCCCGTTACACGCAACAACGTATTTAACGATATATCGCCGGGGTCACGGAATCTGTGACGCACATCCGGCATCGTTAGCGACATTGTTGTGTGTAACACCAACGAGCGACCGTTAACAATGGAAAATACTCACCTAATTGTCCATCGTTGACACGTCGTTCCTTTTCAAAAATCGTTGATTGTTGAGGACGCAGGTAGTCCTTCGTCGTTCCCGAGGCAACACACATCGCTATGTGTGACACCTCGGGAACGACAAACTACAGCTTACCTGCGGCCGCCGGCAATGTGGAAGGAAGGAGGTGGGCGGGATGTTCCGCTCATCTCCGCCCCTCCGCTTCTAATGGGCGGCCGCTCAGTGACGCCGCTGTGATGCCGCATGACCGCCCCCTTAGAAAGGAGGCGGTTTGTGGGCAACAGTGACATTGCTAGGCAGGTAAATCCGTGTGACGGCTCCTAATGATATTGTGGGCCACGGGCAGCAACGGGGGTGCTTTCACCAGCAACATCACTAGCGATGTCGTTGCGTGTAAAGTGCTTTTTAGTCTCTGCTGGTCTGTTTGTGAGTTTTCTTTGATTATATGTTTTGGGGGAGCCAATCACATTTGCTCCCCTCCTATATATGCTGGCTTCACACTTCCATTAATGCCAGCTATAGTTTATCTTCGCTGGTCTGGTGAGGTGTTGTGATTTAGACTAACTGGTGGTTGTAGTACTTGTTGTTGTGTGCAGTTTTGGAGTTACCCCTTGATGTCTTTTTGTCGCTACTTTCCTGCTCTTGATTTTCTCCTGAGTTTCTCATTGTTGGTTTCTGTGTGTTTGCAGTGTGACACAATTTTGGTTTTCCCCTTTCTATCTTTATCTGGGCTTCCATCTCTCTTGCCCCTTCTTTTCCTGGTGGGAGGGGGGATAAAATCAGTTCTGGTCAGGAGCTTAGTCAGGCACTGGACTCAGGCATCTCAACCATTAAGGGTAACCCTGAGGTTTTTGGAGGTTTGAGACTCCCAGCATCAGGGATAGCATAGTAGCCCCTGTCCCTTGTCTTCCTACAGTCAAATCGTGACAGTTTCTCCAGAAGGGATTAGTGTATTAGACGCATATAGTTGTGATTCTACCCTTACAGACCGCTGCTCCTCTGTAAAAAAATCAATTCTATTGTATAATAAATGTTTTTATCTGCATTTAGTGTATGGCAAGTTGCTGGAGGCGGGATAGTGTACAAGAGGCATGTAGGTAAGGCTTCTAGCCTTACATGCCTTGCTGCTGCTATGTAGAAAATCTATTCTATTCTTATCACAGGATAAGAAATGAGAGAACAGGGGCTCCTAAGCTGGCCCTCAGACTTGAGACACTGTTCTGCCCCTCAGAAGTAGCCTCAATGGCTGCGAGGTCTGACCCTGATTCCTGTCAGAGCCCCGATCTTACTTCCCCTGTCCCCCACTCTTGGGGCGGGCCTGAAACACAATAACAAAAACCTCACAGAAACTACACAGACAAGGGAGAATGAAAACTCGTACACACTGCACTCAAACATAAAGGAAAGACTATACGTGTACAGGGAAATAAAGGCTAGTTTCACACTTGCGTTGGACGGCTTCCGTAGCATTGCATTGTGTGACGGATGTGCGTTGCATATAGTGGCACAACGCAATGCTACGGATCGTACAAAACAACGTAAAGCTTTATTTTTTTTTTTTCTTCTTCTTTACAGTTTACCGGCAGCCGACTATTGTGAACGATCATCCGATCGCTCTCAATAGCCGGCGGCCGAGCGCTCAGCTGGGCGCCCTCACATGCTGGCGGCCGGGCGATCAGCTGAGCGTCCTGACATGCCGGCGGCCGAGCATGCCGGCGGCCGGTCGCTTAGCTGAGCGCTGTCACTTGTCGGCGGCCGGGCATGCCAGCGGACGGTTGCTCAGCTGAGCGCTGTCACTTGCCGGCAGCCGGTCGCTCAGCTGGGCGCTCTCACTTTGGCGCTCAGCTGAGCGCTGTCACTTGCCGGCGGGCGGGTGCTCAGCTGAGCGCTGTCACTTGCCGGCGGCCGGGCATGCAGGCGGGCGTGCGCTCAGCTGAGCGCTGTTACTTGCCGGCGGCCGGGCATGCCGGCGAGCGCTCAGCTTCAGCCACCGAGAGACAGCAAAAATAAAGTTTGTGATGAAAAAAAAAAAAAAAGAGCATACGCAGTGAAATCCTATGGATTGCGCTGCTCAAAAAAACGTTACATGCTGGGTTCCTTCCGCCCGACGCAGCGTCAAAATAACGACGCTGCGTCGTCCAGCGGATGCAACGCAGACACTTGCGTTACAGTGCATCATCCATACAAGACTATGGAGAATAGCGCAGTGCGTTAACGGACTGCGCTATTCTCCATAGTGACGGAATGCGCTGAACGCAAGTGTGAAAGTAGCCAAAGAAAGAAGGAAGTATATGCATGACAGGGAAACATATACACCACTAAAAATAGCAACTACAGATCAGTAAAGACAGGATCACCACTAAGATCGGAATCGCTGGAGCTATGCTGAAGCTGTTATTAGCTTAGAACGACAGGCTCACATTCCTTAAATAGCAAAGAGACAGTCTTGCGTAGTAATTAGCAACCTGCTCCTAGGAGCCACACACAAATCCACAAGAATTAACTCTTGCAGGGCTGGGTGGGAATGTAAATGAATCAACCGACGATTGGCTCAGACTGAGAAACTAGGAGACCTCAGGTTGCCTGTCAGACACTACAATGTGAACACAGTCCAACACTGTAGTGGCACCCCGCAAGTGTGGAACCAAACACCGCATGACAATTCTATAATAATACCAATCTTATCTATATTTAGTGTAATCAAAGCTGCTGGAGAAGGAATATTGCATTAGAAGCATGTAGGCAGGTATTCTAGCCTTGCAGACCTTGCTACTGTTACGTAAAAAAAATCTATTCAACTCTCTAATACCATTTTTGTATGCATTTAGTGCAAGGCAAGCTGCTGGAGAAGGGATAGTGTAGTATAAGCATGTAGGCAGGGATTCTAGCCTTACAGACCTTGCTGCTGCTATGTAAAAAAATCTATTCTATTCTCTAATAATACCGTTCTTAGCTGCATTTCATGTAGGGAGAGTTTCTGCTGAAGAAGGGACAGTGTCTTATAGCATTAGACTACCTGCTGATGCAACAATAAACCAACATTCCTTTAAAAAGGTAGATTCAAGAACATTGTATTCTATACTAATACCACTCTTATGGTGGCTTTACACGCTACTAGATCGCTAAAGCGATCTCGTTGGGGTCACGGCTTTTGTGACGCACATCCGGCCGCGTTAGCGATGTCGTTGTGTGTGACACCTATTAGCGATTTTGAATCATTGAAAAAAACTTTCAAAATCGCTAATCGGTGACATGCCCCTCTCTTCCCAATTATCGTTTCTGCTGCAGTAACGATTTTGTTCCTCGTTTCTGCGGCAGCACACATCGCTACGTGTGACACCGCAGGAACGAGGAACCTCACCTTACCTGCGTCCCGCCAGCAATGAGGAAGGAAGGAGGTGGGCGGGATGTTCGTCCCGCTCATCTCCGCCCCTCCGCTTTGATTGGGCGGCCACTTAGTGACGTCGCTGTGACGTCACGGTAACGCCGAACGCACCTCCCCCTTGAGGGAGGGATTGTTCGGCAATCACAGCGACGTGGCAGAGCAGGTATGTGCGTGTGACGCTGCCGTAGCGATAATGTTCGCTACGGCAGCGATCACCACATATCGTTACAATGAGGGGGCGGGTGCTATCGCGCTCGACATCGCTAGCAATTGCTAGCGATGTCGTAGCGTGTAAAGCGGCCCTTAGTCTACAATTGGTGTAGGGTTAGCTTCCGAAGTAGAAATAGTGTATTAGAGGCATGTAGGCATGGATTATAGCCCTACAGACACTGCTGCTGCTATGTACAACCAACAGTCCTTTTCAGGGCTAATTTAAATCATTCTATTCTTTAATAACACCCATCTTAGTCTGCAATTAGTGTAGGTGTAGGCTTAGTTTCTAGAGTAGGGATAGTGTATTGAAGGCATTTAGGCAGGGTTCATTCTATTCATTAATAATACTGCTATTAGCTGCATATATAATTTAAAATGTGAAAAGCATGCAGTAAGGGACAGGGAAGGGGACGTCCCACTGATGGGGTGGACACAAAGGCCAGGGCCATGGGCCCACAACACACTGGACTTGCTGCAGGAGGTCACCAAACACATGCATCATCTAGACCAGCAATCCCCAACCTTTCGGAGAGCCACATTCAGCTCTGAAAAAAGGGTCACGAGCCACGTTCGCCTCTATTTCAGGGTTGTGAGCGACATCTAGCTGCCATCCCCTCACAGCAGTGACACCCAGAGACCCAATTACCAGTATAATGATAGCCAAAGCTTTAACACAGAAATCACATAGAGGCAGTATACCAAGATCCATGGGATCCAACCTTACCACCATTTAGATCTGCTGTTCTGTGCAGTGCTACTCACAAAAGTCACCATCTGGAGACTCGCTCTTGATAGCGGTTTGCTAGACCTTGTGCTTATGCACCAAGCTTGAAGACAGCCACGAGCCACACATCACAGGCCCGTGAGCCACATGTGGCTCCCGAGCTACAGGTTGGAGAGTTTTGATTTACACCTAAGATCCTTTCCCACTTTGCAGGGTGGTGCAGGACACCACTGTTGAAGCCAATGCAAAACAAACACAGTTCAACGTTCAATGAGAGAGACCACCACTTAAAAATAAAATAAATCCTTTACTGAAAGAAAACTTGGTAGGCATTATGTACAGTAGATAGCAGGTGCATAGCTTCAGAAACGTTCCTTTACAACCCAAATTATTTTTATACAGTCTTTTTACTTGCTCACACACAATGTCATTTTTTCTTAAAGTCTACTTGTCATGGCTTTAACAAATCTCAGTTGCTTCACTACAACCCAGCTCAGTACCATCCAAGTCTCTAATTCTAACCTGTCACCAGTTCTTCAGGTTCATGTGTAAGTGCCCTTTATCCAACACAACAAAGCAGAGTCTCTCTCTTTAAGGCTAGCCACTCATGTAAGGAGCACAGACCATTGTCCCCTTAGCAACGCTTAGGACAGGGACACAGCCCTTTTTTCTTGCTCCTGAGACAGTCACACAGTCCCTAAGGGGCAATGTCAATCCTGGATTGGGTTCAGTCCTTAGCAGAGGGAGTACAAACAGAGGCATGCACAAAAAATGCAACACAACTGGACGTGGGGGCTAAAAATATTTCAGACATCTATGGTTACCAATGTGGGGGAGTCCTATATACATGTTAGTCCTAGACCTGCCTTCAGGAACTTAGATTTACCTCTCCAGCTTCTAACTCCATTTTCCTGTTCCTTCAATTGGTCCTTTAGATAATATTCAGACACAGGTTGTCCTATTTGCACTGGCCTCCCATACATATGCTGCCAAATGTGCACCATGGGCCACATAAACAATGGCTGAAATCTTTACTATGCCCTTCAGTTCCATAGACGCTCCACCCTTGGCTCCTCATTAGAATCATGGGAACTTGAGGTCAGCCTCTATGATTTAATCCTCCACATGAGCCTGTGGTGGTGGGTATTTCATGGTTTTTGAGATGAGCACCTCTACTCGGGATTGCACTGCTGCTGCCAGCCCTTTGATCTCTGGTCTTACCCTCACTTTAGAGAAAGCCACCATGAACCACCCCCACAGAACCTCTTCCTTAAGGAACTGGACCCACTTTCCGGGCAGCAAGCTTTGACCATGGGATGGAAGGAGACTGTGCCAGATGGAACAAGCATTAATATACACAGTATGCTTAGGGCGTTTCTCTTCCAGAAAGTCCTACCATCTTTCCTGATCAAAACACAGGCTCGTATTCCCCTCGTCATGTGTTGTGCGAAGTCCTCACCTCCAGGACCGTCCAACTAAGCCAGCACCCACTCTTCCCCCTTCTTTTTGCCCTGAATCACATCCTCAATCCACTTTGCCTTGATGGCTTTAAGTGTTCTCTCAGGGGTAGGGGACGTTTTGAGGGTCAGTGAAAAACATTGTGGCACCTGGACCTGTAAGTTTTCCAGTCATTTGGCTCTGCAAGCCACAGTGGGATCAAGCATCTAGCCTCCATTTTACGCTTGACCTCTGACTCTGTTTCAGGAGTCCCAGTGACCTTCTCCACCTTTACCTTTTCTGTTATGATTGCCATTATCTGCCACCACTGGCTGCACCCCATCTTTCCATCGGACAGCACGCTGGTTGCTAGACCACTTCTCACCAGCATAAGCTTCCACTCAGCAATCATGTAGCACTGCTCTCTCCTTGACTCCAAGCAAATTGTGTTGTCTATCTCACCGCTCGATGTCCAACGTCACTACTGCACCTTTCACTGGGTTTGATAACGCGTCCACCAGTTTTCCAGAATAAAGTTTCAATGGACGGGCCTTCTTCTTCCACTTCACCCTATTGGGGTGGACACATCATACTGCTTGCTGTCACTTCCAGGTATGACACTCCCTTCGGTAGGTGCAATCTCTGGAGGACTGTATGGCTTTTCGCACGCATTTGTATCTTCTATGCCCATGATGGGTGCAACCTTCTTCCTTTACTGCATTTAACCGCCATTTTAAAGTTTTCGCTAGGCGCTATCTTATACTGTATCAAGGACATCAGAAAAATTACAAATGTAACTGATGAGTGATGGACAAGGCCACAGTTGTTTCCACTGAGCATATGGCATATACGCCTCCGATTCCATCTCATAGAATACACTACAAGGATCTCGGGGTGGTGTGACACCATGGCTAGTGGTGGCACCAGGGGTTCAGGTGTTTTGGGTGGTGGGTTGAAGGGAAAAGGCACAATGGTATTGGACTGTCACAGGAAGGGGCTTTAGCGGAGCAGGCTGAGTCCCCAGCTACCGCTACAACCGGTAGTGTTCCCAAATGTTCTACCGTTAGACTCTGTGAGTTTGAAACGTTCAAGTGAATTGCCTCCCCTGTGCGGGAAGTCTGTTATAACTAACATGTTACCCTTTTTCCTAATTTCAGTTTAATAAAAACTCTGTGTGTCCTGTAGCTCGGGGATGAGCTACGGTTAACCAAGGGGGAATGTGGTGCCACTGGGTACTGCATCCCCCAGGGTGCAGGACCTACCCCCCATGGTTCTAGGTTCTTAACAAGCCGGTGTCACTAACTTCAGCACAAATCCCAATTACACCTCCCATCATGTTCTGTCAGACACACCAGTGGGTTGCTTAAGCGGAATAAGGCCACCCACCTAGGGGTCAGCCAGACTGGTGGGAGGGAGGAAGAAGAGTCGAGTGAGAGCCCTCAAAGAGTGAGGAGCTGGGGAGTAGTAGCTCCCGGGGAGCTAGACCGAGGTTGGCTCGCAGACGGTAGTCCAGGACCAGAGGAGTCGGGGACCGGTGGCAGCGACATTGGAAGGGTGCCGCGGACATAATCTAGGAGGACTGTCAGCATCAGACATCCAAAAGAACTGAGTTTCAACCATCTACTCAGATGTTTTTAATTGATTTGTTTCACTGCTTTTAATTAAGGGTCATTTGAATATGTTCCACATTAGAGGATATATTGTCAGTGTTAGAGCTCAGTTTAAGTAGGTATAGGGCACAAACATGTAGTCCCTTGATGGATTGCATATTATTTGTGCGGAGTTCCTTCTATTTTTTGTATGACATAATTAATTAATAAAGAAGATTTTTATAACTTTGGTGAAATTTCATCTTTTTGCTGGATCCCAATTCTTCTAAATGTATCTATATATATAATTGCCCTATTCTGTCTCTCTGTCTGTCTGTCCAAGAAATGACGTCATACGCTGAAACCGCCTAAACCACGCCTACACAGCTCCAACAGGCTGAAAACCCCCACACACACACCCACCCCTCACTCCACCATCACCCAATCAGCAGCGGCCCTGCATCACACCCCCCACACACCCACACCTTTCTCTACCCATACCCAATCAGCAGCGACGACCGCTCAATTAGGATACGCCCACTCGCCGACACCCTGACAACACCATGACGCAGCCGGCGGACAGGTACAAGGGACACCGCCATGGAAGCTCCCTACAACCGACGCGATGGAGCACAGGTAGGGCGCTTTCACACTTACCACCCCTATCATCACTGCACACAACCCGGCACTACCGCTCCCATCCTCATCACTGCACACACCCCTGCACTACCGCACTCATCATCACAGCACACACCCCGGCACTACTGCACCCATCATCACTGCACACAACCTGGCACTACTGCTCCCATCATCATCACCGCACACACCCCTGCACTACCGCACTCATCATTACTGCACACACGCAGGCACTACCACCCCGATCACCGCACACACGCAGGCACTACCATCCCTATCATCACCGCACACCCCGACAGTACCGCACCCATCATCACCGCGCACATGCAGGCATTACCTCAGTGACGTCCCCGCTGATCGCGCGGCTCACTTCGGTTGCTGTGTGGAGCTGACAGAGAGCGGTCGTGGTCTGTGGCCGCTCGCTGTCAGCTTCATATAGCAGAGCTGAAAGCGTCGTGGGACCTCTGTGGATTACGTTGGACCTAGAGGGGTATTTGGGGGTTTAATAAAGTATCGAAAGAGTGGTTTTTTTCAGGTGTGTGTGTTTATTTTCTTTAACTTACAGGTTAATCATGGAAGGTATCTCAGGGAGACGCCTGCCATGATTAACCTAGGACTTAGTGACAGCTATGGGCTGCCATTAACTCCTTATTACACCGAATGCCACCACACCAGGGCAATTCAAGATGAGCCGGGCAAAGTCCCAGGACTGTTGCATCTCATGGTTGCAGCAATTCCGTACGGCTGCTGGCTGATATTTTTAGGCTGGGGGGCTCCCCATAACGTGGGGCTCCCCATCCTGAGAATACCAGCCTTCAGCTGTGTGGCTTTATCTTGGCTGGTATCAAAATTAGGGGGAACTGCATGCCTTTTTTTTCAATTATTTATTTATTGTACTGCACGACATAGACCCACCCACCGGCGGCTGTGATTGGTTGCAGTGAGACAGCTGTCATCCAGCGTGGGGGCGTGTCTGACTGAAACCAAGCATAGGCGCCGGTGGGCGAGGAAGCAGGGAATACGAGATGGAATAATGAGCATCCGGCATTTTCAAAAGCAGGAGAAGCCGCCAGAGCAGTGTGACAGCCATGCAGCGCAGCACCCGTGATTGGTGAGTATGAGAGAGGGGGAGAGAGACCAGGAGTTAGATCATTCTGCTGGACATGCTGAGCATTCGCAGGAGAACGTGACGGAATCCATCGGCGGATTCCGCCGCTTAGTTCATTGCGGCGGAATCCACCCCTCATAGACAATCATTAGACACCTTGGCGTATTCTAACGACCCAAAAACCGCTACGTGCAGCATTCCCTCCGCCCAACACCGCGTCAAAATAACGACTCGTCCAGCGGATGCAACGCAGACACTAGCGTTACGGTGCGACGTCAATACAAGTCTAGGGAGAATAGCGCCCGTGTGTGGGTGGTTGTGTGTGTGTGTGGGGGGCGCGTTTGATATGAGCGGGGTTGTTGTGTGTGTGTGCACGGCGGTATGTGTGCGTGGTGGTTTGTGTGTGCCGGTGTGTGTATGTTTGTGTTGGGCTGTGTGGGAGTCGTGGTGTGTGTGTGTGGCTTAATTTCCCGCTGGCCATGAATAGCTCTCCCACTAACCACCCATGAATGTAGGGGAAGCACATGGCTACTTAAATATTAACACTGCTGTGAATATTAAGTAGCCGCTCATTACTATTCATGAGCTGCTCATTACTATTCATGAGCGGCTACTTAACATTCACTGCAGTGTTAATATTTAAGTAGCCATGTGCTTCCCCTACATTCATGGGTGGTTAGTGGGAGAGCTATTCATGGCCAGCGGGAAATTAAGCCACACACACACACCACGACTCCCACACAGCCCAACACAAACATACACATACCGGCACACACAAACCACCACGCACACACACCGCCGCGCACACACAACAACCCCGCTCATATCAAACGCGCCCCCCACACACACACACAACCACCCACACACGGGCGCACACACACACACAGCCGCACACAAACAACCCCGCACACACACATCACCCCACAATCACACGCCCCCACTCACACACCGCGGCACACAGACAAATACACACACACCGCACAAAACACACACCCCCACAACACACACATTGCCCCACATACGCACCGCAACACACACACAATGCAATACACACACACCGTGCAACACAAACACCGCCCTACACAGACACCCACATACCAGGGTGGGGGCCATACAACGATGGAGACTATACCAGGATTGTTACATGTAGGCACATAGGGTCCGGAGTCATGATTACAGTCAGGCCCCACAACGGATTCGAACTTTAACACTAAACAGGGGTCCTCGAGTACTTCAGGTCACGGGTATCCACACTAAAAAGCGCAAGAAGGAAGGGCCCACAGACTACCGCACCGGTTCTGATCTTTGACTTACCCAGGATCAGCTCGAATCCATTGCAGCGAAGATCTGTGCCTCCAGGCAGCCCACGATCTGTGAGTAAAAGACCTGGAACTGCAACTTCTGTGTCACTCCTTCATTGCCAGCGCCGGCGCCCCGCACTTCGGCTCCAATGGCCACTGCTACCTCCATCATCCTCCCTGGGGCCTAGCTTCACCTGCGGGAAGCTGAACTATCCTAGCTCTGACACCATCCGCCCCTGAGGACTGTGACCGCAGCAGCGCCTAATCCCTGGCCGCATACCATAGGTGGCGTCACAAGACAACTCCCAACGTCCTCCTCATCTACCCACCATCATCCCATCCTCCATTCCCCTTTTGTGGACACCTTGGGGTCACGTAACCGGGCAGGACACCGCGACATCCCTCTCCACCACTGGCCCGGTGATGAGTATTTCCCAAGGCCCCATGGGGTGCTCCATTTGTGTTTATTTCTTTTTACTTACGGATTAGTAATAGAGGGGTCTCATAGAAGCCTCCCATTACTAATCTAGGGCTTAGTGGCAGCTGTCATTAACCCCTTATCACCCCGATTGCACCTGCAACAGGGCAATCAGGAAGAGCCGGGTAAAGTTCCGGGATTGTCACATCTAATGGATGTGATAATCCTGGGACGCTGTAGGCTGCTATGTTTAGGCTGGGGGGCTCAATAAGCATGGGTTTCTCAAGTCTGAGAATACAAGTGCCCAGCTGTCAGGCTTTATCATGGCTGGTTATCAAAATTGAGGGGAACCTCAAGCCTTTTTTTAAAATTATTTAATTTTTTTTTTTATTATTAAAAAAAAGCCACATGCGGTATCTCTTATATTGATATACAGTAAAAATAAGCGTACGGCTAGTGGCTGCAACCTGTAGCTGTATGATTTATCTGTACTGGGTATCATAATATGGGGGGACCCTACGACAATTTTTTTTCCTTTATTTATTTTTACTCCAATCTACAGTGACCCGCAGACAAGGTCTGTGATTGCAAGGCTGGAGGAGCTCTCTGACTGCAATCAATCACAGACGCCAAGACTGCCGGTGGGTGGGGGAAGAAATGAATATGTATAAGGCTAATGAGCAGCCCTAGCAGAAGAGAGAGTGGCCCAGAAGCAGTTACAGCTGTGCCTGGGACTTGGTAAGTATAACACGCTTGCTTTATTTTTAGTCTTCCTTTATTTTTTTTTTTATTTCCTGCTAAATGTTCACATAACTGCTTCCTAAGCTCGCCACTATCTCTTCTCAGTGGGTTCCCACCAATAGCGGGGTCGTCCTGGATTGATATAGTTGGCTTTGAAAGCCCTAAAATAAAAAAAAATGCTAATCCCTGGTGGGCCAGTGGAAGGGTGAGACTCTGTTGCTTGAACCATCTTGTGTGCTTGTGTTCTTGCTGAGAATGTACAATATGTTTTGCCTGTTGGTGAACCAATAAAGTCTTACCAATAAGTGGTTCCCTCATCCTGTGTTGTCTGACTAATGTTTTACCCATGGGGAAGAAGTGAGAGCCCTGTTCCATGCAGTGTTTCTGAATACAGCCACACCAGCGGACGAGAGCACCCTCTGATCCTTGTGTCTCCACAGTGACCCTCACTCTTAATTTTTCCAAGGTATGTATTGTGGCGCCCTGGACAAGCCAGGGGCCAAAGGTAACAACACACATACACCCCCACCCCTAGCAGTTCACAGCAGTCACCCTCAGTGAGACCTGATTTATTCCTCGGGTTCAGACAGACACACCAGGTGGGCGGAGTAAGGCAGATGGGCACACCCACCGAGGAGCTTAGCTGGCCTGAGGCAGGAAACAAGTTCAGACAAGTCCAGGCAGAGGAAGAGAGAGGAGGTCTGTAGAGAGGCAGACGCAGACTGGGGCCTAGGTTGGAGCCTAGTTCCCTCGTGTAGCCAGTCTGCAGGAGCCAGGAAGACAGTCTTGGTGGAACCGTAGGTAGCCGGGACAGGGTAGTGGCCCGTCCGGTACCGAACCGGGGAGCCAGCTGGAAACCGGAGCACAGGAGGAGCGTACACGAAGGGGCAGGAAAGGACTTACACTACCAAACTGGGTCAGGGGAAAAACACCGCAGCCGCCTGTGGGACCCGTCCATCCAGCCGTTTGTTTGACCAGAGACTCCATGTAAATTACTGGCTGAGTGAGTACCACCGTGCCGTGCGGCACAGCGCTGCCCCCGCGACCCTGCACCTCACCAGGCCCCGTAACCTGCCTGCCATCCATCCCTACCCCTCACCGGGCCCCGGGACAACGAACCCCCCTACCCACGGAGGGGAGAACCAACATCCAAGCTGCTCCCTGTCATCGCTCCCGGGATCCCCGTCCAGAGCAGCAGTGGTGTCACAACCTCACCACAACCGTGGGTGGTGTCACGGACAATATCCCTAAACCAACCCACCCCCTTTTCACTCACGGGCGAGGAGCGCAGCTCGAGTCCCCAGGATCCGGCCCACCGCTCGAGCCACCGACCGAGCGAGCAGCAGCAGCAGCCGGACCCGAGCAGTGGGTGAGCGTAGCGTCCCCTCCTCCGCCCGTGACAACTTGGCGTCACGAACAGGATCTTACCGCTCTGCCGTCTGGTAGAGGTGCGCCTTGTGACCGCCGGAGGTGTCCGGCCGAATATTTTCGGAAGCCGCCATTTTGGGCGCGAAAAGTCCCCGCTCGAGCGTCTTCCCGACTAGTGGAGGCGCGAAAGCCGAAACCCCGCCCCTGTAGAGGAGGAGCCGGAAAAAGACTAAGGGGGACGGATGGCGTCTGGCCCCATGTAGCCCGCGGCTTTGGAAGCAGGGACGCCAGGACTCTGCAAGTATTTGGTTCCTGGAGCACCGCTGCACGAGATGTCCCGTCCGTCCGGCACCGCTGAATCCTCAGTGCCCGTGCCCGCGGCCAACGCCCCGACCGACCCATTACCCCTGTCACCGATAGCGGAGCTCGCAGTGTCTGTGAGGGAGGGCCCAGACCTGGGGTCCCCAGGCCTTACCTTCGTCACCGCCCTGCCACCGGTCCCGGCTTCCATCCAGGCCATACCGCTGATGACGACGGCCCCAGCAGTCCGCCCGGCCGCGACGGAGATGACGACGGCTCCGGCAGTCCGCCCGGCCGCAACGGTAGCGAAGTACCCATCCCGTTAACGAATCTGGGCAGCCTGGTTCTGGACTGGGGTCAAGGGGTGCTGCCCATTTCTTAGGGGCAGCATCAGGGCCAGGTTGTTTGGGTGGGTGACTGAAGGACCCGTTCCGTTGTTATTATTAAAAAAATGTTTTATTGTTGTGCAACGGTTGAGGTGATATGCTTCCCGTAAGGGAAGTTTTATGAAAAAAATTGCATGTGTGAAAATGTTTTAAAATGTTTTATTCTTTTTCAGTTTGTAAAAATAAAACCGGTGATGGACAGGAAGCCCGCGGACGGTCTGCATTTTACTAAGGGGGAATGTGGCACCCTGGACAAGCCAGGGGCCACAGGTAACAACACACACACACACCCACCCCCAGCAGTTCACAGCAGTCATCCTCAGTGAGACCTGATTTATTCCTCGGGTTCAGACAGACACACCAGGTGGGCGGAGTCAGGCAGATAGGCACGCCCACCGAGGAGTTTAGCTGGCCTGAGGCAGGAAACAAGTTCAGACAAGTCCAGGCAGAGGAAGAGAGAGGAGGTCTGCAGAGAGGCAGACGCAGACTGGGGCCTAGGTTGGAGCCTAGGTCCCTCGTGTAGCCAGTGAGGCAGACGGTAGTGGCCGTCTGCAGGAGCCGGGAAGACAGTCTTGGTGGAACCGTAGGTAGCCGGAACAGGGTAGTGGCCCGTCCGGTACCGAAACGGGGAGCCAGCTGGAAACCGGAGCACAGGAGGAGCGTACACGAAGGGGCAGGAAAGGACTTACACTACCAAACTGGATCAGGGGAAAAACACCGCAGCCGTTTGTGGGACCCGTCCATCCAGCCGTTTGTTTGACCAGAGACTCCGTGTAAATTACTGGCTGAGTGAGTACCACCGTGCCGTGCGGCACAGCGCTGCCCCCGCGACCCTGCACCTCACCAGGCCCCGTAACCCGCCTGCCATCCATCCCTACCCCTCACCGGGCCCCGGGACAACCAACCCCCCTACCCATGGCGGGGAGAACCAACATCCAAGCTGCTCCCTGTCATCGCTCCCGGGATCCCCGTCCAGAGCAGCAGTGGTGTCACAACCTCACCACAACCGTGGGTGGCGTTACGGACAATATCCCTAAACCAAACCACCCCCCTTTCACTCACGGGCGAGGAGCGCAGCTCGAGTCCCCGGAATCCGGCCCACCGCTCGAGCCACCGACCGAGCGAGCAGCAGCAGCAGCCGGACCTGAGCAGTGGGTGAGCGCAGCGTCCCCTCCTCCGCCCGCGACATGTATGATCCCTTAATACATAATTTTTAGAGGCCTACCTCTAAAACTATAAAATTCTCTTAGAAATATATATGTATACCCCCAAGGGGTAAGTGTTATTCAGCCCTTGCACTTGTGGTGCATTAGCTCTAGTATGCAATGGCAGGGATGCAGTAGAGAGGCTCACAGTGGTATCAGTCCAAAAGGTCAGTGTTTTTTTTCCCACTGGTAGCAAACTCAGTCTTACTTCAGACAAGAATACAAAGTAAAAGTCCAGCTTGTCAAACAGCATAGCATAGGTCCCACATGTGACAGTACTATCAGATATGTTATTCCAACAAAACCTGCTTCAGCTTTCCAAACATCCCCACCCTGAGGAATTAGGCCTTGTGCGCACTAGGCGGATTTTACCGCGGATTTGCTGCATGTTTCCCTGCAGAAAATGTTCTTAACCTTTTTGCAGTGATTCACCAGCAAATCCAATGGGAAAAAAAATGCTGTGCGCACTAGGCGGATTTTGACAGCTACAGGTTTTGCTGCGGGATACCCGCAGCAAAAACAATTGCATGTCACTTATTTTCCGCAGGTAGCTGCGGGATTTCACTCCATTGACTGTAATGTAATCGTGGAATCCCACAGGGAATAACGCAGGAAGCAAATTCTGTGCGGTTCATTGCGGGATTTTGCATTTTTCTGGACATAATGTTCATCACTGTCTGCGTTTTGAAGGGAAGTGATGTCATTATGACAGGAAGAGGAAGCTGAGCAGAGAGTAAACACACACAGATCACGCACACAGACACAGGCATATAGAATACACATAGAAATTAAACGTACATATTAAAAATAAATAAACAAAAGAAACCGTGGGCTCCGCCATATTATTACCATCCAGCCGAGGTAAACACACAGCGGCGGCCCGGTATTCTCAGGCTGGGGAGGGCGAGGGCCAGGGTTAATGCCCCCCCTCCCGCAGCCGAAAATATCATCCCGCAGCTGCCCCGGGACTGGTGCATCCATTATGCGACAGTCCCGGCATGTTACCGGCTCTTCCAGATTGCCGTGATGCGGTGGCAATCAAGGTAATAACGAGTTAATAGCAGCGTATCGCTGCCACTAAGTCGTAGCTTAATCATGGCAGCCTCTATGAGACAGCTTTCATGATTAACCAGTAAGTAAAGTGAATAAACACACACACCTAAAAATCCTTTATTTTAAATAAAACACAAAAAAGCCCCTCTGTCACCATTTATTAACCCCTCCCAAAGACACAGCTCGGCGTAATCCACGCAGGTCCCACGACGCTTGCATCCAGCCGCGACGGACACACAGTACTTAATGCAGCCTCGTAACGAGACTGCAGAGGTAATTACAGGTCATTTCTCACGAACGGTAACGTCAACATATTACTGCTCGCAAGAACTGCAGTGTGTCCTCACAGGGACTCTATCTATTGATTGATCTGTCCTCTATCTATTGATTATCTATCTATCTATATATCCCTCTATTATCTATCTATCCTTCTATCTATCACTCTATCTATCTATCCATCTGTCACAAACCACCGGGGGGGTCACTCAGAAATCCCCCGCGCTGGCTACCAGTACGTCACAATCGGGGGGTAACAAGTGGGGGTCACCCCTCCTTTATACCTCCCGACCGACAGACAGAGCACGTGACGCGCTCTCTAGCGCCCCTCTTATAGTCAGGCCAATTATGGAATTGCCCGACCATAAGCAAGGAGGCCGCTATACTACTTATGCCGATTATTGAAGGGTCCCCGGTGAGAGTAAGGTATATATTCCCCCGACCTCCGCGGGCGGAATATATAAAATCTCCCCGAATCTCACTGGCCTCCCCACAATAATCCTTGGCACAATTCGCTGCCACCAACCGATTTACGGTAACTATTAGCCGAACACACAGACGTGGGATTCAAGATCGAGATAACAGAACAGCCCAAGATTAATTATATAATTTAATCAGCCTAAAGCACACTAGAAACTACAATATATACAATAGGGAATCTACAGAATATACATATGTCAGAGTACAGTTACAATCAAAGCATGGGTTACAAACAGGCATACACAGTTCCAGCAGTTACCTTGTTGCGTCTGGCCACAGGGGGGCGCTGTAGACCAGGTTTCCAGGAACTCCCTCACAGGTCTTTCCCAACCAGGCCCCCGAGCAGAAGAACACTGGAAAATGGCCGAAGTAGGGTTATCAACCTGGGCAATCCAGGTCCCCTCCTACCTTAGTGACCTCACAGGGAAGCACTGCTCCACCCCTGGCTGGAGTTATGGACAAAATCCACAACATGGAATATGGCCATAACTTGGCCTGGGAGCGTCGTAGGCGGACGCCAATGCTCTCATTGTGACAGTTATGAATTTAGCTACAGAACGAGGGGACTCATGACCTGTCTGCCAGTTCCCCATTGGCTGATATCACGCCTGGGGCATTTCCCAATGTCCTGCTCCCATAAAAAGGGGGTGCCGGCATCGTCCACATGCGGAGACACCATTTTTATGGTTGCCATATTTATCGGAAATATGGCTTGCGAGATATGAACCATTTTTTACTGGAGTCGTTCTGTCTGGCTATTTCCATAGCCTTGCTAACTAGCTAGCAGCCCCCACTACAGGGTCACGGCAGGGAGTCATCCTGTGTCCATTGTCCTAAAGCCACCTAATTTCCATATCACAGGACATGGCCATGGAATTTGTTGCTAAACCAGTTGTGTGAAGGAAAGGGGGGGTGACACCAGGAGAGGGCTTCCTGACATACTTGAATATCATGATTTATCGTCATATCTCCGGATTTACCTCACACCTCCCCCCTTTTGAGGGCGCTAGGGGGCAGCACACTCCGGTGTTCCCCCGTGCGCCCGTCCGCGACCTCTCCTTGTCGGGACAGCCCGTCTGCGTTACCGTGGTCACGGCCCCTTTTGTGGCGAATGGTGAAGTTGTATTGCTGGAGCGCAAGGCTCCATCGCAACAATCGCCCATTCGTCCCAGAGACGGTGTGCAACCAGCTGAGGGGATTGTGGTCCGTCTCCACGATGAAGTGGCGCCCGTATAGATAGGGTTGCAGACGCTGCAGGGCCCACACTATGGCCAGGCACTCCTTCTCCATCGTGGAATAGGCAACTTCCCTTGGTAACAGCTTCCTGCTCAGGTACAAGACTGGGTGCTCTTGGCTCGCAGAGTCCACCTGGCTGAGCACCGCACCGAGGCCGAAGTCACTGGCGTCGGTCTGTACTACAAACGGCCGCGTGAAGTCGGCTGCCTGTAGCACGGGCGGGCTGGACAGGGCGTCCTTTAGGGCCCGGAAGGCTGTCTCGCAGTCCATTGTCCAATCGACTGCAGAGGGCAGCTTCTTCTTGGTGAGGTCCGTCAGGGGCTTTGCCAGGCTACTATAGCATGGAACAAACCTCCTATAGTACCCAGCGGTCCCCAAGAAGGACATCACCTGCTTCTTGGTCCTGGGGGTGGGCCAGGATGAGATGGCCTCCACTTTCTCAGGCTCGGGCTTCAGTGTTCCCCCGCCTACCCGGTGACCGAGGTACTGGACCTCGCTCATGGCCAGCTGACACTTTCCCGGCTTGATGGTCAAACCTGCCCGGTGGATCCGCCTGAGCACCTGTGCTAGATGCTCTAGGTGGTCCTCCCAGGTGGGACTGAAGACGGCAATGTCATCCAGGTACGCGGCCGCGTACCCTTCAAGTCCCTTGAGCAGGGTGTTGACCATCCGCTGGAAAGTGGCAGGGGCATTCCTCATCCCGAATGGCATCACCGTGGACTCGTACAGTCCAAATGGGGTAATAAAGGCAGAGCGTTCCCTGGCCTTGCGAGTCAGGGGGATCTGCCAATATCCCCGGCTCAGGTCCATGATGGTCAGGTACTGAGCCCCGGCCAACTGATCGAGCAGGTCATCGATGCGTGGCATTGGGTACGCATCGGCGACCGTGACAGCATTGAGCCCCCTGTAGTCCACGCAGAACCGAGTGGTTCGGTCCTTCTTAGGGACGAGGACTACAGGCGAGGCCCAAGCGCTGTTGGATGCCTGGATCACCCCCAGCTTCAGCATCTCGTCAATCTCCTGGCGCATGTGTTGCTGCACCTCCAGGGAGACCCGATATGCTGAACGCCGGATCGGGGGATGATCCCCAGTGTCCACGTGATGGACAGCCAAGTCAGTCCTTCCGGGCTGGTTGGTAAACAACCCCCGGAAGGGGTGTAGGGTGGCCCACAGCTGGGACCGTTGGTCCTCCAAGAGCTGGTGGCCAACCTCCACATCCTCAATGGATCCGCCTGCCCTAACCTGGGCTAGCATATCCAAGAGGGTTTCCGCTTCTCCCTCCTCGGGCAGGTTGCACACGGGGAGCGCACATGCCTCCCGCTCATGATGTGCCTTCATCATGTTCACATGGAAGGGCTTCCGCCTTCCACGGGCAGGGTCCAGGGTGACCAGGTACGTCACAGGGTTGAGCTGCTGGTACACGAGGTATGGGCCTTCCCAGGCTGCCTGAAGCTTGTCCTGTGGTACGGGGACCAGTACCCACACCTTTTGACCCACTTGGTAGGTCCTCTCACAAGCGTTCTGGTCGTACCAACGCTTCTGATCGGCCTGGGCTTGAGCCATATTGTCGTGTACCAGTTGCGTCAAGGCCTGCATTTTGTCCCGGAAGCGCATGACATACTCGATAACCGACACTCCAGGGGTGGCCAAATCCCCTTCCCAAGCCTCTTTCACCAGAGCCAGGGGGCCCCGCACACGTCGCCCGTACAGGAGCTCAAACGGTGAGAATCCTGTTGAGGCCTGTGGAACCTCCCGGTAAGCGAATAACAGGTGTGGGAGATACCGCTCCCAGTCACGCCCATGGGAGTCGACCAGCATCTTAAGCATCTGCTTTAAGGTGCCATTAAACCGCTCGCACAGGCCATTAGTCTGTGGATGGTACGGGCTGGCCACCAGATGTCGCACCTGGACTTGCTTACAGAGGGCCTCCATCAGCTGGGACATGAATTGGGTCCCCCGGTCAGTGAGCATTTCCTGGGGAAAACCCACTCGGGAGAAAATCTCCAGCAATGCGGTGGCCACCTTGTCAGCCCGAATGGACGACAAGGCCACTGCTTCTGGGTACCGGGTGGCATAGTCCACTACCGTCAGTATGAAGCGTTTCCCGGAGCTGCTGGGGATGGCCAGCGGGCCGACCAGATCCACAGCCACCCTCCTGAAAGGCTCATCGATGATTGGCAGAGATACCAGTGGGGCTTTGGGGCGTGGCCCCGCCTTCCCCACTCTCTGACAGGTTTCACACGAACGGCAGTAGGCAGCCACATCGGCCCCCATTTTTGGCCAGTAGAAATGCTGGTTTAGCCTGGCCTTGGTCTTAGCGATCCCTAGGTGTCCGGCCATCGGAATCTCATGTGCGATCCGCAACAACTCCGTCCGGAACGGATAGGGTACCACCAACTGTCGGTCCCTGGGCCACGCCTCCGGTGAACCCTGCTGGACCGTGGCCCGGTACAGCCGTCCTTGGTCCCAGACCACTCGCTCCGGGTCCGAGTCCGAGGGAGGCTGGGCCGCCTGCTCCTTAAGAGCTTTCAGGCTGTCGTCAGCTTCTAACGCTGCCTGAAACCCCTGACTAGATGTGGCCAGAATCGACGAGACTGTCACATCTTCGGTCAGTACCCCGGGACCTGTGTCCTGGCCTCCACCTGACTCGGCTGCCACTTGGTCAGAAGGGGAAGAGCTATCGGACCTCCGGGAGGCCCCTTGGCTTCCAGCACTCCCACTGCGGGTGACAGCGGCCACAGCCGCTGCGACCGTGGGTCGTGCCTGCTCCTCCTCCGTTCCTGACCAAGTCGCCGGTTCAGGCAGACCGACCTGGCTTCCTGACACCCCGGTTGTGGGGGAACCATGCACCGAGATCTTACCTGGGAGCACTTCCGCTCCTGGACCGGCCCCAATCTCACCTGCCTGTTCCCCTCCTGCAGCAACAGAACCCCGCTGTGAAATCTCTGGGGACCCCACATTTGCTGTGGTAGCCCCCACCCCACACACTGGTCCTCCCCCTGCAGCACCCTGCTCTCTGCTTATCCCTGCAGAGGGCAACAGATCCCAGCTCACAGGCTGGTTACTTGTAGAGGCATTGTCACACCTTTCTCTGACCCCCTCCCCTGTCACAGCTGCAGCTGAGTGTGTGTCTATGGTGTCTATGCAAGCAGAAATATCAGAGTTCACTCCCTCCTCCCTTACATCATTCATAGATAACACATTAACATTGTTAGGAGTCATGTCAGTACGGGCTGAAGGTTCAGCCCTTGGTTGGGGCCCAAACTGGGAGGTTATCTGCCCCAAATCTGTCCCAAGTAGCACGTTTGCGGGGATCCGATCAGTTACCCCCACCTCCCTCACCCCTCGCCCTGCGCCCCAGTCCACATAAATGTCAGCAACAGGCAGCGCCGGGTCAGTGCCTCCAATCCCGGAGACAGCGAGGGTTTTTCCAGGGATCAAGTCTTGGGGGGACACCATCTCAGGCCGCACCAGAGTCACCTCCGAGGCGCTGTCTCGCAGTCCTATGGTCACAGACCGGCCGACGGTGACAGGTTGGAAGCTGTCCAGGGACCTACCACCACCCCCACCCACACAATACACCTTGGGCGGCCCTTGGGACGGGGACGGAGCCGGGGCCTTGGGACGCTGAGGGCACATGGCCTTGAAGTGTCCAGGTAGGTTGCACTGGTGGCACCGTCTTGGCTCTGCCACGGGCCTGGAGAGGGGAGTTGAGGGGGACACCCCCTGCAGTCTAGGGGCAGGTGGGGCAGTCGCAGAATTCATCTTACCCCCTCTCCAGGTGCTGCTGGTGGCCGCTCTCCTGGCCTCAGGGGCCCGGTTGTTGGTGTAGTCATCGGCAAGGGCAGCTGTAGCCGTGGACCCCTTTGGCTTCTGGTCTCGGATGAACTGGCGGAGATCCTCAGGGCAGTTCCACAAGAGCTGCTCCGTGATGAACAAGTCCAGGATCTCCGGTCCGGTGGAAAGCTGCAGGCCTTGGGTCCAGTGGTCGGCAGCTCGGGCAAGTGCCCGCCGGTGGTCAGCCCAGGAGTCCTTTGGTCCCTTCTGTAGGCTCCGGAACTTCTTGCGGTAGGACTCTGGAGTGAGGTTGTACTGTTGGATCAGGGCCCGCTTGATGGTGTCGTAGCCCTGATCTGCCTCAGCAGGCAAGTCCCCAAGGACATCCAGGGCCTTACCCCTTAAACGGGGGGTCAGGTATTTGGCCCACTGGTCCTTGTTCAGATGGTGCTGCAAGCAAGTCCGTTCAAAAGCAGTCAGGAAAGAGTCCAAGTCTCCATCCTTCTCCAGCACTGGGAAGTCCTCAACACGGACCTTTGGAAGTTTGGTGTTTTGAAGGTCACATGTGGCTGATGAGGGCCGGAGCTGAGCTAGCTGCAGCTGGTAGTCACGGTCTGCCTGTCGCTCTCGCTCTCGCTCTTCACGCGCTGCCTGCCGCTCTCGCTCCGCAGCCTCACGCTCTGCGTGCCGCTCTGCCCTGCGCTCTGCCAGGAGTTCCTTGTAGCCCTTCTGGTCTCCAGCCTGGAGAAGGGCCATAGCCATTTGAAGAAGGCTATCCGAGCCTCCCAGGCTCGGTGGAATGGCACGTGGTGATCTGCGGCACGCTGCGGAGCCTGGTGATTCACTGTCCCTTCCAGAGCGGAGGGCTGGCATCTGGCTCGTTGAGGAACCTTGGGTGAGCTCCTCCTCATCTTGTCCAGCAGTGCCAGGTTGCGCAATGTCCTCGGCAGAACGGTTTTCTGGCGTCGAGCTCCTGGAGGACTCGTGGGCAACCTCCTCATTGCTGTCCACAGCACCGTCCTCCCTCTCTTCGGCTCCTACCTTAGCATTGGCCAGTTGCATAGCTCTGCTCCTGGTGCCATCAGCCATTCTTGCAGACTTTTGGTCACTGACACAGAACTGACACCTGATGCCTCCACACACCTTACAGTATCTGCACTCTGACACTCTAGTGTTGAGCTAGTCTGAAGACCCCAGCAGCCACAGCTGCTGCAGGCAGTCTTTAGTGTCTGGGAGTATGGGTCTCACACTCACACACACTATTATCTCGATCCCACCGCTATGCCACCAATATGTCACAAACCACCGGGGGGGTCACTCAGAAATCCCCCGCGCTGGCTACCAGTACGTCACAATCGGGGGGTAACAAGTGGGGGTCACCCCTCCTTTATACCTCCCGACCGACAGACAGAGCACGTGACGCGCTCTCTAGCGCCCCTCTTATAGTCAGGCCAATTATGGAATTGCCCGACCATAAGCAAGGAGGCCGCTATACTACTTATGCCGATTATTGAAGGGTCCCCGGTGAGAGTAAGGTATATATTCCCCCGACCTCCGCGGGCGGAATATATAAAATCTCCCCGAATCTCACTGGCCTCCCCACAATAATCCTTGGCACAATTCGCTGCCACCAACCGATTTACGGTAACTATTAGCCGAACACACAGACGTGGGATTCAAGATCGAGATAACAGAACAGCCCAAGATTAATTATATAATTTAATCAGCCTAAAGCACACTAGAAACTACAATATATACAATAGGGAATCTACAGAATATACATATGTCAGAGTACAGTTACAATCAAAGCATGGGTTACAAACAGGCATACACAGTTCCAGCAGTTACCTTGTTGCGTCTGGCCACAGGGGGGCGCTGTAGACCAGGTTTCCAGGAACTCCCTCACAGGTCTTTCCCAACCAGGCCCCCGAGCAGAAGAACACTGGAAAATGGCCGAAGTAGGGTTATCAACCTGGGCAATCCAGGTCCCCTCCTACCTTAGTGACCTCACAGGGAAGCACTGCTCCACCCCTGGCTGGAGTTATGGACAAAATCCACAACATGGAATATGGCCATAACTTGGCCTGGGAGCGTCGTAGGCGGACGCCAATGCTCTCATTGTGACAGTTATGAATTTAGCTACAGAACGAGGGGACTCATGACCTGTCTGCCAGTTCCCCATTGGCTGATATCACGCCTGGGGCATTTCCCAATGTCCTGCTCCCATAAAAAGGGGGTGCCGGCATCGTCCACATGCGGAGACACCATTTTTATGGTTGCCATATTTATCGGAAATATGGCTTGCGAGATATGAACCATTTTTTACTGGAGTCGTTCTGTCTGGCTATTTCCATAGCCTTGCTAACTAGCTAGCAGCCCCCACTACAGGGTCACGGCAGGGAGTCATCCTGTGTCCATTGTCCTAAAGCCACCTAATTTCCATATCACAGGACATGGCCATGGAATTTGTTGCTAAACCAGTTGTGTGAAGGAAAGGGGGGGTGACACCAGGAGAGGGCTTCCTGACATACTTGAATATCATGATTTATCGTCATATCTCCGGATTTACCTCACACCATCTATCCATTATCTATTTATTTATCTATCTATATGTCTATCCATCTATCTATCTATCCATTATCTATCTATCCATTATCTATCTATCCATTATCTATCTATTTATCTCTCTATCTATTTATATCAGAAGCAAATTACCTTTTTTTTTCTCAATGTGCATTGAATGCATTAAAACACATGTACCAACCCGCGGAAAAAGCGTATCAAATCCGCACCAAATCCGCAACAAAACGCATGCGGATTTCGGTGCTTTTTTTTGCATTTTTTTCTGCGGGTGCAGAAATGTCGCAGGCGGGGAGGACGCCGCCGCTGCTGCGCGCTCGGTGGCTTGAGTGGTGGGCCGGATCCGGGGACTCGAGCGGCGCTCCTCGCCCGTGAGTGAAAGGGGTGGTTGGTTTAGGAGATTTAGTCCGTGACACCACCCACGGGTCGTGGTGAAGATGGGTACCACCGCTGCTGGTGACGGGGATCCCGGGAGCGATGGTAGGGAGCAGCTGGGATGTTGTTTTCCCCCTCCGTGGGTAGGGGTCGGTGGTCCCGGGGCCCGGTGATGTGACGGGGAGGCAGGGTTGGTGAGGTGCAGGGTTGCAGGGACAGCACGGCGCAGTGCCAGATGGCACAGGGGTACTCACTCAGTAAGAGATGCACAAAGTCCTCGGTAAACCAAACGGCTGGATGGACGGGTCCTGCAGCCGGCTGCAGTGTCCCTCCCCGGACAGGTGATGGCAGCTGTCTTTCCCTGCACCTTGATGTTCTTGTTTGACTACTATGGATCCCCAATGGTAATCCGCTCCCCAGTGTATGGATGCCGGAGGAGCCTGTTTGCCCGCAGGCGCTAGCCCTTGGGTCTCTAGCCTTAGGCGGTAGCTGTATACCCTCACGGTGTGGGCGGTTGCCTTCTATCGGGTCTTTGGTTGTTAGGAAACCCCTGGGGTTCCGGTCACATTCGGATTTGACTATTGTCGGCGGCTCCAAGCCTGGTTGGGGTCCGATGGCCCTGCCTGTATGTACTGGCTTCACTTCGCTCCCCGGTCGGTACCGGCGGGCCAACGCCCGACCCTGGTCCTACGGTTCTGCGTTGCTTCACCACTCCTGCAGACAGCCATCACCGACTGCCAACCTTGCTGTCAGTGCCTGGGCCACAAACCCAGACACCCAAGTGCTTGCTCCTCTCACTTCAAACTCCTCAACTCTTTCTGACACTTTTCCTGCCTCCAGGCCTGTGAACTCCTCAGTGGGTGGGGCCAACCGCTTGGCTCCACCCCACCTGGTGTGGACATCAGACTCTGGAGAGAGGCAACAAGGGTTTTGTGTTTGGCTGGTGTCCCTGTCTAATGGGGGTGGGGGTGTTTGTGTGTTATCTGTGACGACCTGGCTAGTCTAGGGCGCCACAGAAATCTTTCAAAAAAACTTGCGGAATTTTCTTAAGAAAATTCCATTTTCTAGTGCGCACAGGGCCTCAGCGCTGTGTATTTAAGCTGTCCTAACTCCTTCAGCTATGTAGCCCGGCCATTGCCCCAAAACCTGGAATAGCAGAGAAAGTTGAGGCCAGGGCTTGAACTCTCTCTGCTGCTCATCAGTGCAAGAGGCACTTGCTAGGAGGCATATATCTCTCATCTACCTCACTACGTCACACACTCCTTACAAATGGTAACAAAATTTATTTTGAGGTACTCCTCTGCACCTCTTTCTTAGTGTATTGGAATGCCTCTTTCAAATTTTTGCCAGTCCTTGCACATAGTGCATAAGATTTACCAGTCTATGAGTTCCACTCTTTACAAATGGGAGAATTTTATTTTCTGAGGCCCCCCCTCTATGTCTCTTCACTTGCGTATTGGAGTACACCCTTCTAATTTTTGTAAGCTTTTGCGCATAGTATGTGCCGCCCCTGCAGCAGTCGGTCTGCTTGGATCCGAGGTTTGCTGTGGCTCGAGGGTCCCCAGACCAGGGGCTCAGCGGCCACGCAATTTAAAAGGGGGGGAGGTATTTACAAAGGGACAGTTCGTGACGCCACCCGTGATTCGCGGTAAGGGGAGTACCGCCGCTGCCGATGTAGGGGAGGCCCCAGGACTCTGGAGGATGGTTTTGTGAATGGTGCAGGGTGTTGCACAGGCTGGCTGGGCAGGCAGGATGCAGAGAGGGTAGTGTACTCACTCAGGTCGTGCGGATGTTGATGCGACCAATAAGCAGACTCTGACACAGAAGTAAACCAAGTCTCTGGGTATCACTGCCGCTTTGGGGAGCCTGGCTGGGTGTCTGTCCCCACTGGTATTGCTTAGTGGTCCGGAGCCTGCCTCCATGCACAATTGTGTAGATGTTCCTAGATGACCCTTCGGCCTGAAGCTGTCAGAGTCCCGCTTCCTATATTTATATAGTGGAGCTGTGCTCTCGATGGCTGACACTTGGGATTTCAGTGTGTTGCATAAGCTGGAAAACCCTATCCCCCTCGTTGTGTTGATGCCTTTGATCTCTGAGCTCTTGGGGAAAGTTCATAAAGAGACTATCCTCCACAGGTTAATTATCAGGTTGCGTGAAGCTACCAATCCGCTTACTGGATGTTCTGGTGCCAACCATTCTCCAAAACTAAGTCAGTACACCCTTTCCAATACCCTGCGACCGGGTCTCCGACTCCTCTGGTCCCAGAACACCGTCTGCGACCCAACCAAGGTCACACAGGGAGCTACAACTCCCTCAGCTCCTTACTCTTTGAGGGCGACTACTGAACTCCAGGGAGCTGCTACTCCCAGCTCCTCACTCTCTGGGAGCTACTGCTGAACTGACTATGTCTCTCCAACCAGTCTGCCTGACTCCTAGGCGGGTGGCCCTTTTCCAGCTAGACCAACCCACTGGTATGTCTGACAGGGTGTGGTGTGAGGTGTGGTTAGGATTTGAGTGCTGATGGAAGCAATACCAGTGTGCAGGAACCCAGAATTATGGAGGGTGGGTTCTGCACTAGGAGAAAGAAGAGTGCAGTTCCCTGTGACACCCTGATAGAGTCAGGGGCGTCACAAGTACATATGCTTTACTTTGCAGGTAGAAATGGCCTCCTTATCTTTTGGGCCCCTGTGCGTCACAGATTGCACCAATGATATGTCCGCGGTATTAAAGTATCTCAGTAAACCTGCGTTTTTTAAATGAATGAAAAGACCTAAAAGACATCTCTTGTACCCCAGGATGGGTTGGAGAAGTTTCCCCCACTTGGTTAAGGAGTGGACTTTTCATTCACAAATGTCTTTCAGGAGATAAATTAACCCCCAGTGGCCACCTGATGCCCTGAGGCAGCACAGGAGGACCTGCCACCCACCTTAGCTGAAAAATTAGTAAAAACATTCACCAAGTTGGAGTTACTAGGGAGACACACACCAAGTACAACAGAGGCAAGGAAAGACTATCAAAGGTCTGCAACAGTTTCATTAGACCCTCCCAGTGCAAAGGCCCTGATGTAGCGGGTACTCTGACAAGGAGGTTAAAGTTTATGAAGATTGTGAAGAAGTACCTAGCCAACCATATAAGCATCCACCGTGATTCCTCTATGCCGCACAACTATAGGGGACACATGGCCTGACTTGTTCTTCTATGCCTTTGTGGTGCTGGCCTCCCCTAGTGTTTTGTCAGAATGGGTTTTTAGTGCCAGTAGGGGCTTAATAACTAATCAACTGAAAATGTTGACAGGCTAACTGTTCTCAAAATGAACAAAGGCTTGATTGGCCCCGACTTCTCAACCTCTGACAAGGTGGGCAAAGTTTATGAAGATGGTGGAGTACCTAGCCGACTGGACCAGCGTCTTCCATGATTTCTCTGTGCCATACAATTATTGGGTATTCAAGCTGGACACATGGCATAAACTGTCCCTCTACTCCTTGGAGATGCTGGACTGCCCTGATCCTAGCGTTTTGTCAGAGCAAGTTTTTAGTGCCCCGATAGAATACTAACCGATATGCGCATCCACCTGTCAATGGAAAATGCTGACAGGCTGATTCTTTTAAAAATGAACAAGGCCTAGATTGGCCCAGACTTCACAAACCCACTGAATGACAGCAGAGGAACATAAAGCCAATTAAAATAATCCTTTTTTTCTGGTGTATTCCCATGCACCCCTTCAAGAGTATACGGTTTTCTTCTTTTTCATGTTATCCTCCTCGAGCATAGCAACAGGGTCATGATGCGACCCTTGCTCTTATATTTTCTAGGTTGTGTAGGGTCTGTGATTGCAAGCAGTCAGACGGTGTCACACAGGTTAGAGATGCATATGACTGCAACCAATCATAGACGCCAGGACTGTCGGTGGGCGGGAAAGCAGTGAATATGCATGAAGGTAAATGGGCAGAACTGGAAGAAGAGTGAGCGGCCTGGAAGCAGTTACAGCCGTGCTGGAGACTCAGTGAGTATAGCGCACTTGCTTTATTGTTGTTTTTCCTTTATTTATTTTTTTTATTTATTTCACGAGTTGCTGGACCTCGATTAGCCGGAGTTCCCTGAGAACTCTGGGCCCGGATCCGGCACCTGGATCCTTTTGAAACCGCACAGATCCGGACTTTTACTGTCCGGATCCACCCATCACTACTTGTGACGTTGTTTCTGACTTCTGACCAGTCATACATTACTGTCACAAGATGATGACGCAAGACCGGAGTGGCGTCAATAAACGGTGAAGATGCTGGAAGGTGAGTATGTGACAGGGGGCTTACATTTAAAACACAAATCCAGAGCTGAAAGAAAAAGCGCTGGAGTGGTGCTGTAAAATTAACAGCCAGATTCAATAGGAGTTCAGCAGAAAAGCAATAACAGGAAAACCTCACATAAAATATATGAAGCCGTGCTGTCAGCACCGCAGTCAGTTTCAGGGAAGAGATGAGGTTGTTCACTTGCTTGAGTATTTTGAATACTCTCGAGACATCCTCAAGGTCATTGAGAAGAAGCCTCAATGATTACAACCTTATTTATAACATTAACAACATTAAGCGACATTAGAAACATGAGATTTGAGCCAAGCAGGCTAATGTTGACAAATTGCAGGTTTGTATTGCTACAAAAGACAAGAAGTTTGTAACTCTTTTCTGTGTTTTGTAACTCTTCTTAGCTTTTAACAGGTATAAATTAGTTGCTATACAGAAATGAGAGTCCTAAAATTTGATTGTGAATCAAAATATTTGCACTAGGCCAGAAGTGGTAACCATAATTACATGGCAGCTAATGACTGCAATGAGCATTGTGTCCAAAGACCTTTGAATAGGTAGATACAGACCAGCGATCAGCCGATTGCTGGGGGCCCCACACATCTGGTAAATCCCCGATTTTTGAGGAAAGCCCCTGCCACCTAGGATGTAGTAATATAAAACATGGATTTCTCAAGTACATAACACTGGATCTCCCTTTCAACTAATAAGCAAGTCCTGAGTAATGATATTTACCGATTCCTTACATGGTTAGAAATGGTCTTTTGAAGGAACTTAGAGCTTTTTTGATACTTATGAGGCTGCTTACTAAGCAATGTATTTCCATACTTATTAAAGAGGTATAACAGCAATCATAGCGGTATTGCCATTGGCATAATGGATATTAGGGGGAATTTATTAAGACATGTGTTTTTTAGACATGCTGGCACATGCCCCCTAAATTTGGCACATCCCTTGCTGAGAAAACTCTTGAAAGTAAAATGTACATCAGCCAACATTACAGTAACTTTGCACTACTATATACGCCCCTTTTCAGCGTAAATTATAGATTTGTCATACCAGGTGGGATCCTGCCCTACACCTCCGCTCCAGTCACTTAAAAATACATTGCTGTGAATGGCAGGAGAATTAAAAAAAAAAGTAGCAAATTATGGCATGTGTCATAATTTGCACCTTTTGTACTCCAGGATGTTGTGACTCAATAATGAGCATTGGGATTATCATGCGTCAATCTGTCTGTGGCTGTGGAAATGTGGCCAGTATGAGAGATAATGTAGTATAATAGGGAGCAGCCCGGCCAACAAATTGTGAACAGGCATTTCACAGCTGAAGGAAGTCTACAGGTCAATCTGAGCCTGATCTAAAAGAAAAACGTATGATCCCAACCAGAGAACGTAACATATGAGCCGTTGGATATTTTTATTTTTAGATATTTATTCTTTGATTGCCCATGATCAGTAGTATTAGTCCAGTATAAATTGGCTATAATTGATCATGGTACGGTTGAAGTATTTATATTTATTGGTATTCTATACATAATTCTAATTTGGAAGGTGACGTGAATGTTTTATTATTTTTTATATAGTTTTAAAGGAAACCACTGGCAGCAATATTAAGAGCCTGGCTACATGATTACAAACAGGTATGTTTTTCTTAAGATCCAACTACAGTCATGGCCAAAGGTTTTGAGAATGACACCAAAATTATATTTTCACATGATCTGTAGCCCTCTGGTTTTTAATTGTGTTTGTCTGATGTTCACATCACATACAGAAATATAATTGCAATCATATTATGAGTACCAAAAGGTTATATTGACAGTTAGAATGAGTTAATGCAGCAAGTCAATATTTGCAGTGTTGACCCTTCTTCTTCAGGACCTCTGCAATTCTCCCTGGCATGCTCTCAATCAACTTCTGGAGCAAATCCTGACTGATAGCTGTCCATTCTTGCATAAGCAATGCTTGCATTTTGCCAGAATTTGTTGGTTTTTGTTTGTCCACCGTCTCTTGATGATTGCCCACAAGTTCTCAATGGGATTAAGATCTGGGGAGTTTCCAGGCCATGGACCCAAAATCTCTATGTTTTGTTCCATGAGCCGTTTAGTGATCACCTTTGCTTTATGGCAAGGTGCTCCATCATGCTGGAAAAGGCATTGTTGGGCGCCAAACTGCTCTTGGACAGTTGGGAGAAGTTGCTCTTGGAGGACATTCTGGTACCATTCTTTATTCATGGCTGTGTTTTTAGGCAACACTGTGAGTGAGCCGATTCCTTTGGCTGAGAAGCAACCCCACACATGAATCATTTCAGGATGCTTAACAGTTGGCATGAGACAAGACTGGTGGTAGCGCTCACCTCTTCTTCTCCTAATAAGCTGTTTTCCAGATGTCCCAAACAATCGAAAAGGGGATTCATCTGAGAAAATTACTTTACCCCAGTCCTCAGCAGTCCACTCCCTGTACCTTTTGCAGAATATAAGTCGGTCCCTGATGTTTTTTCTGGAGAGAAGTGGCTTCTTTGCTGCCCTCCTTGAAACCAGGCCTTGCTCAAGCAGTCTCCGCCTCACAGTGCGTGCAGAAGCACTCACACCAGTCTGCTGCTATTGCTGAGCTAGCTCGGCACTGCTGGTAGTCCGATCCCGCAGCTGAAACAGTTTTAAGATACGGTCCTGGCGTTTGCTGGTCCTTCTTGGGTGCCCTGGAGCCTTTTTGGCAACAATGGAAGCTCTGTCCTTGAAGTTCTTGATGATGCGATAGATTGTTGACTGAGGAGCAATCTTTGTAGCTGCGATACTCTTCCCTGTTAGGCCATTTTTGTGCAGAGCAATGATGGATGTACGTGTTTCTTTAGAGATAACCATGGTTAACTGAAGAGAAACAATGATACCAAGCACCAGCCTCCTTTTAAAGTGTCCAGTGGTGTCATTCTTACTTAATCATGACTGATTGATCGCCAGCCCTGTCCTCATCAACACCCACACCTGTGTTAATGGAACAATCACTAAAACAATGTTAGCTGCTCCTTTTAAGGCAGGAATGCAATGATGTTGAAATGTGTTTTGGGGGTTGAAGTTCATTTACTTAGCCAATATTGACTTTGCAAGTAATTGCTGTTAAGCTGATCACTCTTTATGACATTCTGGAGTATATGCAAATTGCCATTAGAAAAACTTAAGCAGTAGACTTTGTAAAAATTAATATTTGTAGCATTCTCAAAACTTTTGGCCATGACTGTAGAGGTTAATAGGGAGAGACAAGACTTTTCTGGTGCCGCTCCTGGCTGCCTCTTCCCAACAGTGCTGCTGGTGATTGACTGGTCTCTTCCTCTTATGCACATAATATCAATGTCATTACCTGTCAGTCATCAAGATTGACATTGGTAAGAGCAGGGCCGGATCCTTAAAGTATATTTAAGTTTCATAGAAGAGTGCAATTGTGCATCTAGGACTTGATTCATACTGCTCACATGCTGGGCAGCATGAATCAATGACTGACAGGTTGTCTTTAATTTGCAAATGAAAAATGACAGCACAGGTGAAATGTCCAGTGTTCTTTATTCTGTCATAATGTGACGTTTTGACCTGTTCAGGTTTTTCTCAAGGTTACCTTTAATTGGGAGACAAATAAGTAAGCCATGAAGATTAAAGACACTTTCAACACTTTCATCTTTATACATTTTGAGGCTCATATGTATCAAGTGTTGGGTTTGCAAATGTCAGAACTTAGTATTTAAAAATGGCGCATCTGCTCGTACTTTTTAGATAAAAAGTTTAATCTCGTTTAACTATTTAAGACACAAGTTCAAACAAAAGCACAAATTAGTGTTACTGTAAAGTAGACAAAAGCGTACAACAGGTAATGGATTGTATATAACATCACTGACATTGCCTCACAAACAACTATTTCTAAAATAAATCATGTTATCATATACCTATCATAGAAATATATGTTAGATGCTTACTACTACTGGTTGCATAAGGAGTATAAATACTAACTGTTGCCCCTGTACTATCATCTGAGACAACCTGCTTTTTAGAATTGCTTGTTCTATCCCACAGACAATAGCCAGTATGAATGACACTATAAAAAGACCTGTGCACTCCCAGATCTGTAGAGTCTAGTGTCAGAGCCGAGTCTAATCTATATCAGAGCTAACCTGTGTACAAGAGCCAGCAACATAAAAAGAAATATGAACCCTGCCAAGCTTAGAAGCCGTACAGAAAATCAGTTCAAAGCTCACGAGGAACAAGAAATGGATAATTTAGGAAAAAGGGCTTGGGATAACCCAGCCTATGATGGTTCTCCATCTCCAAAGATCAAAGCCATATACAACCCCAAAACTGTTTTGGAAAACCCATATGACAGTATGGACAATTTGGGAGACCCACCACCTTATCAGGAAGAAAAGGATCGTATGAGGGGCAACATATGCTCACAATGCTGTGCCCACATCGTCCGGGGGATTAGAGGTAGGTGGGTTAAGATTCCTACTAACTTTGAAAAGTGAATGGTCATACGTAATTTCTTGCAATTTCATTTTACAACCATTACATTTATATTAGGTGCTCAACTAATAATTTAAGATTATCTAGAATTGTTTATGAATTTGTAGTAAGAATGGCAAAGAATCAAGGGGAAAAGATCCTAAAAGAATTATCACTGCTTAGTGAATGTTAAAATTTCTGCCAAGGTACGTGTCTGGTAGTGTGGTATATAAGAAAGATTTACATAGACTGACTGATATTCCATTACTAGAGCAGAACATTATATATATATATATATATGTATATATATATATATATACATATATATATATATATATATATATATATATATATACAGTGTATGGATATAGATATATCTATATATATATATATATATATATATATATATGTGTGTATGTATATATACCATGTGTGTGTGTGTGTATATATATGTATATATATATATATATATATATAAAACAAAATTTGTACTATGCATTCTGCCGATAGTTATCTGATAGAAAGAGTTAATCTGAAACTTTTATGTACTATTATATGGGATTTATGTCCCTCAACAGATGCACATTTTTGGTTAACATATATTTTATCCAATCCAGTAGAGGCTTACTGTGATTATCATCTGTAGACCCAGTAGACTTGGTCAGGTCTATGGTCACTATTGTATTAGTCCTATTCTTACTGATATATTTGAGCTTTAAATTACTATTAGTTCTGATTTGTGTTTTGTATCTGAATCAGCAATTGTGATTTTACTATTTATATATTTTGTTTATATCTTCAAGTATTCTTCCATTATATATATATATTTTTATTTTTTTTTAATGATATATTAGTGAATTATTGCAAGTGGCTGGTAGAAAATATTAACATTTGTATAAGGTTTTCTTTTGGATATTATTGGGTTCTTCTAGTTTACAGTGATGACTATTGTGAAAATTTCGCACTATACTTTAAAATACTTTTAAATTTGATATATTTTGTAATTACGGTATCTGTTTCTTTCATAGAAGATAATCAAAAGTTGCTTTTTTGATACATGAACTCTTTGCAATGCTGTAAATAATCCTGTAAAATCTTTGATATTGCCCCTTTTTTGCGTATCTAACATTGGTTGTTTTCTCTTCTACAACCTTTAGCGTTTTGATAAATTTATGTGCTCTATATTGTACGCTGTTTTTGTTTATGGTTTTTGATTTAATTTTTGTTCTATTCTGAAAAGTATGAAAATAATTAACTATAATTATTACAGCTTGCACGACAATAACAAATTTACTGTTTTTTCTACTTCTACAAATGAACATTTTGTTTAGCTTAGTAAAAATTCAGTATAACAGGACAAGGTAATATTAATTTTAGACTATTAGAGAATACTTAGACTAATCAATCGTCTTTCTAACACAATGTTATAACTCTAAATATCACAGATGAGCCAACGTAAAGTTTGTTTACGTATAAACATTCATAGATTAGGCCTTATTCACACACTATTGATTTTCTTTTGCCTGTTTTTACCATCCGCGTATGAAACATATTTCTTATATACAAAAAAGCTAATAGAGGTTTTCAAAGCTTCTCTTAGCAAATATGGAATAAAGAGGTCATCCTTGAGCTGTTCATGTTTATCACTGACTAATTAATTTAAATTTACGTGTTTGGTCTACAAAATGGACTAAAGTAGGATATGTCTCTGTGTTTTTATGTGGATAATCAGTCAGCAAACAAATTGTGATATTTGTATAGCCCCATAGAATATAATGGGTCCATGTGCTGACATTTAAATAAGATTGTCTTCAAATATCAGGATATCTCAATCAATAGTTCTTAAAAATATGCACAGTTGTTTCAGGCACAAATATAGTTTCCTAATTCTGATGAGATCGGCTGGATGACAAGACAATGAACAATTACTCAGCTATGCCAAATTTGGGTTTATGAAAACTTTTTCAAATCCAATGAATGATACTTATGTTTCTTTTGCCCTGATTTTAAAAAAAAACTTTTATTTTTAAACATCACATATGGATTTTGCATAAAACGAGTGTGAAATTACGTACAAATGAGATGAACAAGAAAAATCTTTATTGTAGCCAAAAATATACACAATTTTATATATAAAAATTTATTAAACATTCATTTTGCAATTTTATTAGAAGTTAATTCTTGTGCCTTTTCCTTTTCACTTCCAAAGCTTCTCTTGATAACTTCTCTTATAGAAGGCCTGTAGATGTTCTCTGTGAAACATTCAGCAGTCATCCCCCATCATGTTTATGTTCCATCTACCTTGATATCGTCATTTCAGCTCCTTGATATCCTGAGGAAATCTTTCCTTTTGCTTTTCGCTAACATCACAAACGTTTTCAGGAAAGTAGTCTAAATAGGAATGTAAAAAAAGTAACTTCAAATCCATCAGACAACCCAGGGCTTTCAAACATTTCTGCATGTTCTCCAAGATGGACTTGAATTTGGGATCTTTGTTGTTACCTAGAAATTTCTTCACGTCTTTAAAAGGATCCCAAGCTCTTATCTCCACAGCTTTCATTTTTGTTTGAAACACATCGTCCTTCATGAATTTCCAAATATCCAGACACAAAAAAATGCCTTTCTTCAGTCTTGCTTCAGACAGTCCATGAAATTTGGTACATAGGTACTTAAAAGTCTCTCCTTCTTTCAGCAGAACTTTCACAAATTGCTTCATCAGTCCAATTTTAATGTGGAGTGGTGGCAGGAGAACTTTAGTGGAATCAACTAAACTTCCGGCAACTATGTTCTTGAGTCCAGGTTGCAAAGATGTTCTCATTGGCCAACTTTTTGGGCTCCAGTGATGAGTCCTATCCAGGCTGTTCCATTTACACAAAAACATGGGTACTTTGTGTATCCTCCTTGCTGCCCAAAGAGCAAAGACAAAACTTTCAAATCACTAGAGACAGAGACCCGAATTTCCAATCAATGACTTCCATTGGGGCTCAGGTCAAGTCCGGGTCCAGAACTGAACTTTATCCAAAGTACAACTGAACCCGCCAAACTTCCACGGATCATCTCTAATCAACATATATTGACCATCCTCGATCCTCATAGTTAAATTCCTTGAGAATAAAGTCTAAATTCTCATAAGTCGGATCAAGCCAGTGATTGGCAGATTGAGTCTCCACCCACATACAGCCAACCATAAGCAGATCACTTCCAAGAGAGGGTGGGTGGCTTTTTACAAACTTTTTATTTTTGTTGCACACTACATCCGATCACGCTATTGCTACCCCCAGTGTGCATTGTTCAATTATTGCAAGCGGCTCACACAGGGCTGAGCACTAATCATACCCAAGCACAGCTTTGCTCACTCGAGTTTTTTTCCCACGTAAAGCATCCGAACCCTGAACCCGATCCTTGATTATTAAATTTGGTGTTTGGTTCGAAAACCAAACCTCAGGTTCGCTCATCTCTACCAATGACGTCTGCCTATGTTTGGACATCTTTACTTTTCTGGTCTTTATTCAACTAAGTATAAAGGGTTGTGATGATGCCATTATTTGTATGCAACCTGATTATGAGGGGTGACATCCAAAAAAAATCACCAATGTTCATTTTTAATGGGATTTTTACTAAAATTCTGCAATGCAACTTGAAATGGTTTTCCATCTTATCCATCTCATAAATTTAGCCCATAAGCGCAATACATTCGTGCTGCAGTGACAAAAGTGACTTTTTGCCACTGAAGTTGAGTTTACACAGGGAAGGATCAATGGTTTGCATTAGGACAGATAAATAGCATAGTCCTTTGTGTTTAGATGGATATATGAGCCCTTGTAAACAATGGATCAAACCAGGAATCGGTTAACAAAAGTCTCTTTGTAGCTCTGTACTGACAATTGCACCGTGCAGAACATCATTCTTAAGGCACGAACAGTGTTGCTTTTTAACATTTATTACTGATTGCAATTATTATAAATTAAATATTCTGTACAGATCAGTAGCAACACTTTATATTAATAAACTTTACTTAAATAGGTATTCCCATCCTATAAACATATGGTCCATCACCAGGATATCCAAAGTCTACGGCTCCCATGATCCTAAGTAAAATGCATCTACAGTTTTTGTTTGATCCACTTGCAAGTTTTTATTTTTCAATGCAGGGTAAATTGCTGAAGGATCCATTTCATTATCAGGATGAGTGTGAATCTCAGCCGTCAGAACCACATCTAACAAAAAGTGATGGCAAAATTGGAATAACTCTTCATAGATGTCGTTTGTTTTAGTAAACCCATTTTTGAATATCCTACTATGGAATTCATGCTTAACAAGAAGTGATAAAACCATCTTCATTAGCTAACGTATGGCCCTTGAGGTTCCATCCAACTCTACCATTCTCTGATTCTATGAGTTAAAACACAATCAGAGTTCTTAGATGTAGCAGAGCTCAGAAAGCTAACCCTGACCATACCACAGCTTTTTGTGTACATTTTCTATTGACAGCGAGGTGCTTATCAGAGAAGCTGGTGTGAGCCAATGGACCTACTAGAATTGATGTGCAAGGCCAAATGAGAGATGATATGATAAATGACCTCAGAGAATCAAGAGACGGGACACCTATGTAGTGTTCAGCAAAATGAATCTACTTTATTGAAATTCAAGCAAGGTTTATGTACACCCTTGACTTTGAAGAAAGAAGGATATGTTCTGTGCCATGTAGCATGCAATGGTTGTACAACATGTTTTCTACAATTGTGACTGCATGGAGATGTGTTTGGGTTTTTTGGATATATCTCAGTTCTTAAGGAATTTAGGAATAGTGATGAGCAAGCACTAAAATGTTCGGGTACTCAAACTGAACAAATCAGACTGCTCGGGTGCTCATCTCTTCTTGAGTAGAATAGAAGTCAATGGGAAACTCTAGCATTTTGGGTTATCATAGCAGCAGCAAAGTCTGTAAGGTTAGAATTCCTGCCTACATACCTCTAATACACTAGCCCTTCTCCAGCAGTTTTCTCTACACTAAATGCAGATAAGAGTGATACTATAGAATAGATTTTTATGTAACAGCAGCAAAGTCTGTAAAGTTGGAATCCCTGCCTTTATGTCTCTAATACACTATCCCTTCTCCATCAGCTATCTCTACACTAAATGCAGCTAAGACCAGTATTATTATAGATTTGAATTAGCCCTGAAAAAGACTTTTGGGTTAATGTAGTAGCAGAAAGGTCTGTAAGGATACAGTGAAATGCAAACGTTTGGGCACCTCTGATAAAAATTATTATAAATGTAAACAGTTAAGCAAGGTGAAGATGAAATGATTTCTCAAAAGCATAACATTAACCCCTTCACGACCATGGACGGAAAGATCCGTCCTTGTGCCTTGGGCCTTAACGACCAAGGACGGATCTTTCCGTCATGGCGGAATCGCGGCACCGGAGCCTCCGGTGACTGCAATATGTTAACATAAACCGCAGATTCGGGGAGGAGGGGACCTGTTCCTGACCTCAGGAGGGGTGGTGCCTCCTCCCCGGACCTACAGAGGCTGAGATTGGCTGACGAACGCCGCTCAACCAATCACAGCCACTGTAATGTTCCAGCCATTTAAAGTGACTGAAACATTGAAATCCAGCCCTGGCCAGTGCAGCTGTAGCACTGGCCATTGGCTGGAGCTGGGTGACCTCACTGGATCACCCTCCCCCAGCTCCAGTAGCTCTGATTGGAGAGATCGGCCTTGTGACCGATTTCTCCAATCACAGTGGACCTGTTGCCGGTGACCGCCCCCATCAGCTTCACTTGTCGTCCCTGCAGCACGCCAGCACAGTGAGTGTACACAGTGCAATGGCAGGGCGATAAGCTCCGGTCCCATGCTGTTATGTGACCGGAGCATGGGACCCGGAAGTTGCCGCGCTGCCATTGCACTGTATGAAACCAGCGAAAAGCCTCCCGATCCGCCGCCGCTGCCCTCCGCGATCTGCCAACTGTCTCCTCGATCTCCTGCCCGCACCCCCACCCCTCGTATCTGCTGCCCGCACCCTCACCCCCACACCTCCCGATCCGCTGCCGCCGGCCTCCATCTGCCACAGTGCCACCGCTCCCCCCGATCTGCTGCCCGGCCCCTCACCCCTCGTGATCGGTGCCCGTCCCCTCACCTCCGTGATGTGCTGCGCGATCCCTGTCCTCCTCCATCTGTCATAGTGCCACCGCTCCCTCCGATCTGCTGCCCGGCCCCTCCCCCTCATGATCGGTGCCCGCCCCCTCCCCACCATGATGTGCTGCTCGCCCCCTCCCCTACGTGATGTGCTGCACGTTCCCCCCACCTCTCACCCCCGTGGTCAGCTACCCGCCCCCTCCCCTGTCACCCCCGTGATGTGTGCTCCCTCCCCTGTCACCCCCGTGATGTGTGCTCCCTCCCCTGTCACCCCCGTGATGTGTGCTCCCTCACCTGTCACCCCCGTGATGTGTGCTCCCTCCCCTGTCACCCCCGTGATGTGTGCTCCCTCCCCTGTCACCCCCGTGATGTGTGCTCCCTCCCCTGTCACCCCCGTGATGTGTGCTCCCTCACCTGTCACCGCCGTGATCTGTGCTCCCTCCCCTGTCACCGCCGTGATCTGTGCTCCCTCCCCTGTCGCCGTGATCTGTGCTCCCTCCCCTGTCACCGCCGTGATCTGTGCTCCCTCCCCTGTCACCGCCGTGATGTGTGCTCCCTCCGCTGTCACCGCCGTGATCTGTGCTCCCTCACCTGTCACCGCCGTGATGTGTGCTCCCTCACCTGTCACCGCCGTGATGTGTGCTCCCTCACCTGTCACCGCCGTGATGTGTGCTCCCTCACCTATCACCACCGTGATGTGTGCTCCCTCACCTGTCACCGCCGTGATCTGTGCTCCCTCACCTGTCTCCCCCGTGATCTGCATTCCCTCACCTCTCACCCCCGTGCTCTGTGCTCTGCTCACCTATCTCCCCCATGATCTGCGCTGCGCTCCCTCTCCAACCTCTCACCCTCCCCGATCTGCTGCCTCCTTCATCTCCTGTGATCCTGCTGCCTAGATCCATCCTGTAGGGTAACTATCCCCAATCTCACCTCCCACTCCCCTTCCCCCCATCCTCTGCCGCTCCTGCATCCACTGCGCCCTCTCCCATCTGCCCCCACCCTATCCCAGCCGCCGCCGTCTCACATTCACAGATGCTCCCTTTATATGCCGCTGCCCCCCCATCTGCCGCCGCCCAATCTGCCGCCCCCCAATCTGCCGCTGTTCTGATCTATCCTGTAAGTATTGTTCGTGGCTCTTTTCTAACTATCCCCAATCGCATCTCCCTTCCCTCTCCCCCCCTCCTCCCCCACCTGCCTGCCGCCAAGTGCTGATCAGCTACGTAATTGTTGCTTTAGTTTTTGCTTTTTTTGTGCACCCCAAATAAAAAAAAACAAAACAAAACATGTACAATTAGGTACCTGATCAGCAATCGTCCTGCAGTCGTACTTGACTTTGGACAGGACTTCTTTTTTCCATCCCACCTAGTCCCCCCCCTTTTTGCAGAACATTTGTGCGTGCGCCCTATTTTTTTTTCTATGCCATGGGGGTCTAGTTTCCAAAATGGGGTCACATGTGGGGGAGCTCCACTGTTTTGGCACCTCAGGGAGTCTCCAAACACAACATGGAATACGCTAATTATCCCAGACAATTTTGCGTTTGAAAAGTCAAATGACGCTCCTTGCATTCTGAGCCCTGCCAAACATTTGATTTCCACCACATATGAGGTGTCTGTGTACTCAGGAGAAATTGCACAATACATTTTATGGTGCAATTTTTCCTGATACCCTTGTGAAAAAAAAGCTACCTGGTTGAAGTAACAATTTTGTGGTAAAAAAAAAAAAAAATATTTTCACGGCTCAACTCTATTAACTTTTGTGAAGCCCCCAGAGGTTCAAAGTGCTAAATAAACATCTAGATAAATTCCATGAGGGGTCTAGTTTCCAAAATGGGGTCACATGTGGGGGAGCTCCACTGTTTCGGCACCTCAGGGGGTCTCCGAACACAACATGGAATACCCTAATTATCCCAGACAATTTTGCGTCTGAAAAGTCAAATGACGCTCCTTGCATTCTGAGCCCTGCTGTGCACCCAAACATTTCATTTCCACCACATATGGGGTATCTGTGTACTCAGGAGAAATTGCACAATACATTTTATGGTGCAATTTTTCCTGATACTCTTGTGAAAAAAAAGCTACCTGGTTGAAGTAACAATTTTGTGGTAAATTTTTTTTTTTTTTTTATTTGCACGGCTCAACTCTAGTAACTTTTGTGAAGCCCCCAGAGGTTCAAAGTGCTCAATAAACATCTAGATAAATTCCATGAGGGGTCTAGTTTCCAAAATGGGGTCACATATGGGGGAGCTCTACTGTTTCGGCACCTCAGGGGCTCTCCAAACGCAACATGGTGCGGCTAACGATTCTAGCTAATTTTCTGTTCAAAAAGTCAAATGGTGCTCCTTCCCTTCCGAGTCCCGTCGTGCGCCTAAACAGTGTTTTTTCGCCACATATGAGGTATCTGCGTGCTCAGAAGAAATCGCCCAACAAATTTTGGGGGTTCATTTAATCCTACTACCCTTGTGAATATGCAATATTTGAGGCTAAATTAACATTTTTGTTGCAAAAAGTAAAATGTTCATTTTTTCCTTCCACATTGCTTTAGTTACTGTGAAGCACCTGAAGGGTTAATAACCTTCTTGAATGTGGTTTTGAGTAGCCTGAGGGGTGCCGTTTTTGGAATGGTGTCACTTTTGGGTGTTCTGTGTCATATAGACCTCTCAAAATCACTTCAAATGTGATGTGGTCCCTAAAAAATGTGGCTTTGTAAATTTTGTTGTAAAAATGAGAAATTGCTCATAAACTTTGAACCCCTATAACTTCCTTAAATTTTTTTTTTTTTCCCCAAATTGTTCTGATGTAAAGTAGACATGTGGGAAATGTTATTTATTAATTATTTTGTGTCATATGTCTCGTTGGTTTTAGAGCATAAAAATTAAAAGTTTGAAAATTACAAAATTTTCAAAATTTTCGCGAAATTTCCATTTTTTTACAAAGAAACGCAAAAAATATCGGCCTAAATTTACCACTAACATGAATCCCAATATGTCACGAGAAAACATTCTCAGAATCACCGGGATCCGTTGAAGCGTTCCAGAGTTATAACCTCATAAAGTGACACTGGTCAAAATTGCAAAAAATGTCCTGGTCTTTAGGGTCAAAATAGGCTTGGGGCTGAAGGGGTTAAAGATGACACATATCCTTTCTATTTTAGGCCCCCCAAAAATATTTATTTTCATCTTTTAAATTTTAAAATTTACAGAAAGGAAAATGAGTTAATGCGAAAGTTTAGATACACTTGGAGATTTGTGTGCTCAGATAACTTTAACCAAGGTTTCCGACCTTATTGAGCCTGTTAGGGTTATGGCTTGTTCACTATCATTGTTAAGAAAGTCAGGTGATGAAAAGTGCACAGCTTTATGAAACCCAGCTTCCTCTAACCTTTTGCTAAAAAACAGCAGTCATGAGTTCTTCTAAGCAGCTGCCTAGCACTCTGAAAATGAAAATGGTGGAGGCCTACAAAGCAGGTGAAGGCTGTAAGAAGATAGCAAAGTGTTTTCAAGTTGCCCTTTCTCAGTTCGAAATGTAATTAAGAAATGGCAGTTAACTGGAACAGTGGAAGTCAAGATAAGGTCTGGAAGGCCAAACTTAATTTCTGTGAGCGCTATGTGTGGGGATTGCTAGAAAGACAAATCAAAAACCCTCCTTTGACTGCAAAAGACCTTAAGAAAGATTTAGCAGACTCTGGCGTTGTAGTACATTCTTCTACTGTTCAGACACCTGCACAAATATGGCCTTCATGGAAAAGTCATTAGAAAAAACCTCTTTGGTGTCCTCACCATAAAATTCAGAAGTATTCAAAAGAACATCTAAACAAGCCTGATGCATTTTGGAAACAAGTCCTGTGGTCCGATGAGAATTTCAGGAAAAGGATATCTTGCCAACCATTAAGCATTGGGGTAGATCAATCATGTTTTTTGGTTGTGTTGCAGCCAATGGCACTGGTAGCATTTCACGGAAAAAGGGAAAAATGAATTCAATTAAATTTCTACAAATTCTTGATAGCAAAAATCTGTAAAAAAGCTGAAGTTGAAAAGAGGATAGATAATACTACAAATGGATAATGATCCAAAACACAAGTCAAAATCTACATTAGACTAGTTCAAAAGGTGCAAGCTGAAGGTTTTACAATGGCCCTCACAGTCCCCTCATCTGAACATCATTGAAAATCTGTGGCTAGACCTCAGAAGAGCAATGCATGCTAGATGACTTAGGAATCGCACAGAACAGGAAGACTTTTCCAAGGATGAATGGATGAAAGACCCTTAAACAAGAATTGAAAGACTCCTGGGTGGATACAAAAAGTGTTTACAAGCTATGATACCCGCAAAAAGGGGGTGGTACTACGTACTAAACATGCAGAGTGCCCAAATGTTTGGATCTGCCCATTTTACTTTTTAGTTAAATTAAAAAATGTAAAAGATGAAAATATTTCTTTTTTGGTTTAAAATACAAAGGAAATGTGTTATCTTTAATGGTATGCCTTTTAGAAATCATTTCATCTTCAACTTGCTTAACTGTTCAGAATAACAGTAACTTTGACCAGGGGTCCCCAAACATTTACATGCCACTGTACAATCCCTGCGAACATGCTTCTAATACACTATCCCTTCTCCAGCAGCTTACCCTACACTTAATGGAGATAAAAGCAGTATTATTATAGAATACATTTTTTATGTAGCAGCAGAAGCAATGTCTGTAATGCTAGAATCCGCGTCTACATGCCTCTAATACACTATCCTTTCTCCAGCAGCTAGCCCTACAATAATTGCAGCTAAGAGCGATATTATTATAGAAGATAATCTTTTTGAATAGCACTGAAAGGGACTGTTGGTTTAATGTTGTAACAGCAGATACTGTAACACTATAACACACTGTTCCTTCTCCAGCAGAAACTCTCCCTACACTATTGATGGGAAGCATGGTGGCACCAGCAATGTGGCTGGCCAATCAGTTATACCAGTACCCAACATGGCTATGGCATTACCATGATTGTCAGGCAATTCCCGCATGCTAAGTGACTGAAAATCAACTGAGAAACATGCGGGGCGCATACTCGAGCATGGCACCCATGTACTAGGATACTCGATTCAGTATTGAGCATCTCAAGCACCCAAAAGCTTGATCAAGTATCAAGCAGTGCTGAGCACACTTGCCTATCACTATTTAGGAACAATTTGGAAATGCGTAAGCAAGTTGTAGTGTAAAGGTGCTACATGGTGGATTTGAAACATAAAATGGAGACAGAGAGGACAAAATGGATTTGGATCTCCCACAGGGTCCAGGTTGGTTGACAAGGCAGCTACTGCCAGCAATAATAATGTTCTAGTGATAAAACCTTTACTGTAAGTAAAGAACAGCACGCAGGTTAATAAATGGCACATCTCTGAATCTGTGTTTCAGCCTCATCTCCTGCTGTCATCAGATTACATACCAAAACCTGCTGACAGATTTCCTTTACATTTAGACAAATAGAAGCCAAAAATCAAATTCTCTAAAATGCAATACTTTATTGAAATTAATAAAATCAGTACAATGCTAAAACAGTGCTGTGTATAGTGCACAAAAGGGATCCCTCTATATAATGACACGTGAGGGCAGAGCGCGTGGTGGGGTCCAGAGCTTAGTCTCAATAACAGTAGTAGGGGAAAATGCGCTTTCCCTACCCTGCCCCCTAACGTACAGCAGAGGTCTGCACCCTAAAGTTTATTGGTGCCCCCGCTCCGCAACGGCTGAACTTAATATGCCCTCACTTATCTGTGTACGAGCATCCACCACCAAAATACCCCACCACAGAAAGTGCTTAGTGCAAGCTAAAAAAGTCAGATATGATTAACCGTGAGAGTACCACAGTCTACAAATTGTAAACCAAATACATATTATTGTAGTTACCCCATTACCTATTGTCTAATAGGTTAAATGTTATATAGGACAATGTGTCAAACCCAACCCCTGCTGGGGTGGTTTAACTAGGTAGACCTTAATCATACATCTGAATAGATCAAATAAGATAATAGTAGTAATAATAATAATAATAATAATAATAGTAATACAAATAAAATAATAATAATAATAATAATAAATGGCCTCATAAGAGAGTACTCAGCACATCTTATGAGCCTTCTCCAGTCCAGATCAGGCACCTTGTGCTGTCATTAACCCTTTAGGATCCCAGTCCGAGGCGTTTCCCCCCTCTCTCTCTGTCCTTTTCTTCCAAAAGAGAGGGGTTCTTCAGGGGATAAAATGGGTCAGATACAATGATCCAAATGCACCAGATGAAAGTCAGCCACCCAAATGGTGATGGAAGAATTCAGAAAAAATGTTTCCGGTATTGCGGGTTAATAGGTCAAACAGGTATTTAGATAGATGATGTCCTGTTGCACACCGCCGGGCAAGCTCAGCTTGATTAATAGGTCTTCTACATTTACGCAAATAGAGGAGAACCTGTCAAAAGGGCAGGGTCAGGTGAGAAGAAGTTTGAAGGAGCCGCCTAGTGGACTCTTCTCCTCATGCCCAGACTCTTATGCCTGTACCTGGCTCGTTTTTAAGCTATAATTTTTATATGTTTCTGAGTTAATTATATATAATATATATAATTATATTTCTAGATTTCAAGCTGCCCATGCTTCAAGTGGTAGAAATTGCTTCACAATTTCCCTTTAAGACACTGGTCCCTCTCATATCTGAGGCATAGGTACGGTACCCTGTGCATAATCATCCTAGGTAGATTCTTCCTTTATTATACAGCCAACCACATAGCATTCATGTTTTCTCAAGATCTCTTGTAAATTTTCTGCTACTTTCCCACTATAAGTAAGACAAGGCCAAGGTCTTTAGCAGTCATCTCATTGAACAAATATTTAAAATGATAGAATCCTATGGTAAAATCTTTATTTACAGCAACAGAGAGTTTGACCTTGAACAAGCGTCCACAAGTAAATGGTCCCTGGTGCAGCCGTATGGCACCGCATACTCACATTAGAAGGCTATTATGAAAGGGAAAAGCAAATAAAGCAGCATGAGCCGGCACTCGTAACGAAAGAAGTTAATGGTTTTTGTATTTAATTTATTATTATAAATGTACACGGGTCATTACTGTATTCTTAATATAGTGCTCTAAAAATCCATTTTCACTTTCATTTGACTTTTAGTTGTTTTACTTAACTTGTAATATTATATAACATGTCCTAGTATTGCCACTCAGTGGATATATAGAGCTGTATTTAACTTTCAAGCCCTTTCTATATTTATATCCTTTATAATATTGTGTTGTCACACAATATTAATTAAAAAACAGTAGCTTAAAGATATTACTCAACAAAATTGCTATAATAAATACCGCCTATATTAGATATTTCATGGAAGATGTTCAGTATGATCAAATGGCATTTCATGGGTTTGATACAGGTGGAATTTATGAACAAACTCAATGTAAACACATGCAGTTAGATCCAGAAAAATGTGGACGGTGACACAAGTTTTGACATTTTACCTGTTTACCAAAATATATTCAAAATATAATTATATAACACTGCTCTACATCAATTTTGCTGACTATGAGGTAACATGTTTATGAATTTTCTACAGTCATGTTAGTTTTTTTCACAAAACACTGCTCACTAAAGAACTCTTAGGGGTACTTTGCACCCTGAATAGCAAGCTGGACGTGGTATTGGAGATATTAGACAAATTAGCGATATACCACTAACTGAACAAAATACGCCTAAAATATACCTTTTAATAAGAAATGTTTAAAAACGTGATAGTGCATAGTAAAATCCAAACAAATAGCACATGCCACCGTATGGTAAGACGGGAGGATAGTACAAGGAAATAATCCAAGGTTCTCCCTCACTCAATGTCCCATACACACAGCTGTTTTTAGATATACCATCCGTGTGCAATGCACAACATCTCACTACAGGGAAACTAATGAATCAGGATATATCACCACATCCCTAAATCACAGTTTTGCCCTTTCTATGTATATCCACAGCCTACACAAAAAACAATGACTCATATAGTATACAGCAATGATCAATCACTGTCAACCACCCACCGTCAGGGACGCCCAGATAAGAAAAAAGGAACAATCTCACCACGGTGTTGGTGTTGTTATCATGGAGTCAAAACATCCTCCTACTATGGTCACTGTTTGAACATCAGGTAAGTAGGTCATTCCTGGGTCCCCCGGTTTTGTCCAGGTACTTCATAGGATCCAGTTTTCAACCACCTCTGACTCATAAAGCGCTCCACTCTCAACGCGTTTCCCTTCTCATCAGGAGAGCGGCGTATATGGATACAGAAAGTGTCCTCACAGCAGTGGACACATGCTATCAAGAAAGAACGTCAATCAGTTTTTCAAACACTCTGTAAAAACAATGGGCTAGCGGTGTTCCCCTATAGCCTACTTACCGCGGTTATGGCCTCCCTCGTGTACCGACCTACACAGCCATATCCAGTACGCTTAATAGCGGGTATTTAAAGCCGCCGCCGCCATGGCGTGTGACGTCACTTCCGTCTATCGGTCATGTGACCGGAAGTTGCGTACATCACCCGATGACGCGTGCGCGTCACCACACAACATGGTGGAACGCATACCAATGCGCCTGCGCGGTCGCAATGAGAGCGTCTGCTCCTCGCACAAACCAAATTTATTTAACCCCATCTTTCCCAAATGGGTAAACGGTGCCAGGACTCAGAGAAAAACTCCCTCGACCACCATGCAGTTATGGGAAACCCGCTGCCGCGTGATAAACATCACACAGCAAGCAGGTAGTCCAGAATAAATACAGCATATGCCTTTAGGGCAAGGAAAAGCTCAAATTCTATGGTAGAAAAAGACAAAGTAAACCCCCCCGCCGGAAATTAATTGTACACATAGGTGCAATACCCAACAACTACTTCAGAGTACAAAAGCGACATTCTTTATAGTAAAAATAGGGACCAAAACCGGGCAATCCTTCCCTCAAGACAATTTTGGCGAAGGGCCCTACCGAGGCAGATTATGAAAGAAAAGAAAAAGAAAAAGAACCCTTCACCATACTACCTACTAGTCTCAGACCACTGGTGCAGGCTTTCTCCTACCTATCATGTGGGGGTCGGCACCCTAAAAGGCGGTGACTGGCGCCCCCACTCGGCCGACGACTGACCCTCCTACTCACTAGGCCTAAACACTACACAAAGGGTGCAAAGGACAGTGTTTCATTCAAGCCCCTTGGTTTCGTAGTGCCCAGCCAATAAATCCATTTAGTTTCTTGTCTCAAGATCCTATTATCCCAGTCCCCCCCCCTAGGTGGTACTGGTATCACATCGATTCCCTGGAAGGAGATAAAATTAGGGTCTCCCTGATGTTCATCATTGATGTGCCGTGCCAGAGAGGTATCATTTTTTAGTCTGATGTCGCGGAGGTGTTCTCCTATTCTTCTCAGCTCCCTCTTAGTTTTTCCTACATATTCCTTATTGCACCTGCATGTGGCCTTGTAAATGACTCCTCTCGATTTACAATTAATAAAGGTCTTAATTTCGTACTGTTTATTCATTACGTTTGAGAAAAAATGCCTCCCAGTTTTTATAAACTTACAGGCTATGCAGTTCCCACATCTAAAGCAACCATTAACCTCACTTGGAAGCCAAGTCTTTTTGAAACTGTTGTTTTTATTCGGGGTAGAAAAGTGGCTATGTACCAGTCTTTCTTTTAGCGAGCGCGCTTTCTTATAGGTAACCGATGGATAGTCTGTTAGAAGTGGGGCAATGTCCCCATCCATTTTCAGAATGGACCAATGTTTTTTGAGTATGTTACGTATCTCATCTGCGCCATTGTTGTAAGTTGTGATGAATCTAATGGGTTCCTCTTTTTTAACCTCTACTAATGGAGTACTCAGAATCTTGGTTCTATCCCTACAACTTGCTTCTGAGAATGCCTGATTAATGACTTTACTAGGGTATCCTCTATCTTTTAAGCGATCATTCAGATCTATTGACTGTTTAAGAAAAAGTCCCTCCTCCGAGCAATTCCTCTTCAATCTTAAAAACTGCCCCTTTGGGATGCCTTTTTTAAGGCTTGTGGGATGCCCACTCTCCCATCTCAATAAGGAGTTTGTCGCGGTGGGTTTTCGGTATGTGCTAGTGACGATCTCGCCACCTTCGTTTTTTTCTATCAATACATCCAAAAACGGCAGTTTTTTTCTATTCACCTCAAAAGTGAACCTAAGGCCCAAGTTGTTATCATTAAGTATCGATACCATCTCCGAGAGTTCAGTCTCTGTCCCTCTCCACAGCATGAAAACGTCGTCGATAAAACGACACCATAAGAGAATTTTGTCTCTATCAATCACAGACTCCTCTCCGAACACAACAGTCTCCTCCCACCAGCCCAGGGTTAAATTAGCATACGATGGGGCACTAGGACTCCCCATCGCAGTCCCCCTGAGCTGGTGGAAGAAGGATCCCCCAAACAAAAATGTATTGCATGTCAGGCCGTAGTCCAATAATTCCAACACGAATTGGTTATGTCGTACAAACTGCCTACCCCTTTTCTTGAGGAAGTAGTCAATTGCCCTTAGCCCTACATTGTGTTCAATTGAGGAGTATAGGGATTCAACATCTATACTAACTAATAGGGTGTTCTCATCAATCGTCACGTCTTCCAGTTTTCTTAAAAGATCAGTGGTGTCTCTTAGATATGAGTCTAGGGCCAACACAAAGGGTCTCAAGATTTTGTCAATATAGAGACCTAAGTTCTGAGTAATACTACCTATCCCCGACACAATGGGTCTCCCTTTCAGGGGTTCAAGACCCTTGTGAATCTTAGGTAGACAGTAAAACGTGGGGATAATTGGGAAGGACGGAAGCATGAAGTCAAATTCGGTTTTATCAATCAGATTATCAGTTATGGCTCTAGAGAGAATATCCTTCAGCCGTACAAGGTATTCACCTGTAGGATTTTCCCTAATTCTCTCATAGCCATTCTCGTCACTTAGAATCTTCAGACACATCTCTTCATACTGGCTAACATCCATTATAACAATGTTGCCCCCTTTATCTGATTGTTTAACCACGATCTCGTTATCCCTTTCCAAACCTAATAAGCAATCCATCTCGACCTTGGTCAAATTATATCTCTTCTTATGTGTAATTATTAGTGATTCCAGATCTCTAGTCACCAAGTTGCAAAAGACGTCAATCGATGTTGTTTCATTCGAAACAGGTGGCATCTTATTGCTCTTTAATTTAAGGTCCGTGAAAGGGCCTTTTCCCTCATCATTCGGATTGGGATCTTCTAGACTGAATAATAACCTCACATCATCTAATATCTCTAAGGGGATGCCCTGTTCTTTACAGATTTTTTTATTTTCATTACAAAAGAATTTTTTCCACCTTAGCTTTCTCACAAAGAGATTCAGATCCTTAATGGCCTCAAAAAGATTGAAATCTGATGTTGGTACAAAAGATAACCCTTTACTCAGTACCGTCATTTCGGGGGCTGACAGTACTTTTTTAGAAAGGTTTATGATCTGAGCGGCTCCACCTGGGGGAATCCCCCTCCTCCCTGGTTCTTTTTGCTCCGTAAAAAATGTCCTTGTTCTAAAAAATGGCCAGGGTTATATGCACCCCTATTTTGGTACCTACCTCTCCCCTTAAATTTATTTTTACGATTTCTGCCAACTCCCTCAGTATCTGAAAAATCTGTATCTGTTGAGGTACCTTCAGTCTCACTAGGTTTTCTAAATCTCTGTACTGGAAAGCTATAGGCCTTGTTTTCTCTGAAATCTTGAACGTCTCTTATATAGAATTTGTGTTTTTTTTCTTTTAAATGATACTGGTGTTTTTTAATGACGTTCTGTAATGTGATTTCCTTTGTAGCAAACTCTGCCTCCCCACTAAATTTTCTCGTGATTTCTGTTTGCTCTTTCAGCAGGGCATCTAAATTACTCAGGTTCTTTTTTTCTTCCTCCAATAATAAGGTCAATAATTTAAGAGAGCACTCCGTCACCTCCCTTTGCCAGTTGGTAATTAAATCGGAGTTTTTATACCTGAAATTGGGGGCCAGTGATATCCTTAAATTTCTCGGGACAATTTTATCTTTCAAATAGCATTCCAGAGATTGAATCTCCCACCAGGAGGTTACTCTGTTTTTATATATTTTTGTCAATTCTCTGAATGCCCCATTGATTGAGGGTGTATATTTCTTTTGTACAAAATTTCCTTCGGAAAAGACTTCCCTTGCCTCCGAAACCCAAACACTCGTGTCAATTCCGGTTGCCAAGAAGCCAGCCATATCCCAGAATTCAAAAATGAATAGCAAGCTGGACGTGGTATTGGAGATATTAGACAAATTAGCGATATACCACTAACTGAACAAAATACGCCTAAAATATACCTTTTAATAAGAAATGTTTAAAAACGTGATAGTGCATAGTAAAATCCAAACAAATAGCACATGCCACCGTATGGTAAGACGGGAGGATAGTACAAGGAAATAATCCAAGGTTCTCCCTCACTCAATGTCCCATACACACAGCTGTTTTTAGATATACCATCCGTGTGCAATGCACAACATCTCACTACAGGGAAACTAATGAATCAGGATATATCACCACATCCCTAAATCACAGTTTTGCCCTTTCTATGTATATCCACAGCCTACACAAAAAACAATGACTCATATAGTATACAGCAATGATCAATCACTGTCAACCACCCACCGTCAGGGACGCCCAGATAAGAAAAAAGGAACAATCTCACCACGGTGTTGGTGTTGTTATCATGGAGTCAAAACATCCTCCTACTATGGTCACTGTTTGAACATCAGGTAAGTAGGTCATTCCTGGGTCCCCCGGTTTTGTCCAGGTACTTCATAGGATCCAGTTTTCAACCACCTCTGACTCATAAAGCGCTCCACTCTCAACGCGTTTCCCTTCTCATCAGGAGAGCGGCGTATATGGATACAGAAAGTGTCCTCACAGCAGTGGACACATGCTATCAAGAAAGAACGTCAATCAGTTTTTCAAACACTCTGTAAAAACAATGGGCTAGCGGTGTTCCCCTATAGCCTACTTACTGCGGTTATGGCCTCCCTCGTGTACCGACCTACACAGCCATATCCAGTACGCTTAATAGCGGGTATTTAAAGCCGCCGCCGCCATGGCGTGTGACGTCACTTCCGTCTATCGGTCATGTGACCGGAAGTTGCGTACATCACCCGATGACGCGTGCGCGTCACCACACAACATGGTGGAACGCATACCAATGCGCCTGCGCGGTCGCAATGAGAGCGTCCGCTCCTCGCACAAACCAAATTTATTTAACCCCATCTTTCCCAAATGGGTAAACGGTGCCAGGACTCAGAGAAAAACTCCCTCGACCACCATGCAGTTATGGGAAACCCGCTGCCGCGTGATAAACATCACACAGCAAGCAGGTAGTCCAGAATAAATACAGCATATGCCTTTAGGGCAAGGAAAAGCTCAAATTCTATGGTAGAAAAAGACAGTCCTGGCACCGTTTACCCATTTGGGAAAGATGGGGTTAAATAAATTTGGTTTGTGCGAGGAGCGGACGCTCTCATTGCGACCGCGCAGGCGCATTGGTATGCGTTCCACCATGTTGTGTGGTGACGCGCACGCGTCATCGGGTGATGTACGCAACTTCCGGTCACATGACCGATAGACGGAAGTGACGTCACACGCCATGGCGGCGGCGGCTTTAAATACCCGCTATTAAGCGTACTGGATATGGCTGTGTAGGTCGGTACACGAGGGAGGCCATAACCGCGGTAAGTAGGCTATAGGGGAACACCGCTAGCCCATTGTTTTTACAGAGTGTTTGAAAAACTGATTGACGTTCTTTCTTGATAGCATGTGTCCACTGCTGTGAGGACACTTTCTGTATCCATATACGCCGCTCTCCTGATGAGAAGGGAAACGCGTTGAGAGTGGAGCGCTTTATGAGTCAGAGGTGGTTGAAAACTGGATCCTATGAAGTACCTGGACAAAACCGGGGGACCCAGGAATGACCTACTTACCTGATGTTCAAACAGTGACCATAGTAGGAGGATGTTTTGACTCCATGATAACAACACCAACACCGTGGTGAGATTGTTCCTTTTTTCTTATCTGGGCGTCCCTGACGGTGGGTGGTTGACAGTGATTGATCATTGCTGTATACTATATGAGTCATTGTTTTTTGTGTAGGCTGTGGATATACATAGAAAGGGCAAAACTGTGATTTAGGGATGTGGTGATATATCCTGATTCATTAGTTTCCCTGTAGTGAGATGTTGTGCATTGCACACGGATGGTATATCTAAAAACAGCTGTGTGTATGGGACATTGAGTGAGGGAGAACCTTGGATTATTTCCTTGTACTATCCTCCCGTCTTACCATACGGTGGCATGTGCTATTTGTTTGGATTTTACTATGCACTATCACGTTTTTAAACATTTCTTATTAAAAGGTATATTTTAGGCGTATTTTGTTCAGTTAGTGGTATATCGCTAATTTGTCTAATATCTCCAATACCACGTCCAGCTTGCTATTCATTTTTGAATTCTGGGATATGGCTGGCTTCTTGGCAACCGGAATTGACACGAGTGTTTGGGTTTCGGAGGCAAGGGAAGTCTTTTCCGAAGGAAATTTTGTACAAAAGAAATATACACCCTCAATCAATGGGGCATTCAGAGAATTGACAAAAATATATAAAAACAGAGTAACCTCCTGGTGGGAGATTCAATCTCTGGAATGCTATTTGAAAGATAAAATTGTCCCGAGAAATTTAAGGATATCACTGGCCCCCAATTTCAGGTATAAAAACTCCGATTTAATTACCAACTGGCAAAGGGAGGTGACGGAGTGCTCTCTTAAATTAATGACCTTATTATTGGAGGAAGAAAAAAAGAACCTGAGTAATTTAGATGCCCTGCTGAAAGAGCAAACAGAAATCACGAGAAAATTTAGTGGGGAGGCAGAGTTTGCTACAAAGGAAATCACATTACAGAACGTCATTGAAAAACACCAGTATCATTTCAAAGAAAAAAAACACAAATTCTATATAAGAGACGTTCAAGATTTCAGAGAAAACAAGGCCTATAGCTTTCCAGTACAGAGATTTAGAAAACCTAGTGAGACTGAAGGTACCTCAACAGATACAGATTTTTCAGATACTGAGGGAGTTGGCAGAAATCGTAAAAATAAATTTAAGGGGAGAGGTAGGTACCAAAATAGGGGTGCATATAACCCTGGCCATTTTTTAGAACAAGGACATTTTTTACGGAGCAAAAAGAACCAGGGAGGAGGGGGATTCCCCCAGGTGGAGCCGCTCAGATCATAAACCTTTCTAAAAAAGTACTGTCAGCCCCCGAAATGACGGTACTGAGTAAAGGGTTATCTTTTGTACCAACCTCAGATTTCAATCTTTTTGAGGCCATTAAGGATCTGAATCTCTTTGTGAGAAAGCTAAGGTGGAAAAAATTCTTTTGTAATGAAAATAAAAAAATCTGTAAAGAACAGGGCATCCCCTTAGAGATATTAGATGATGTGAGGTTATTATTCAGTCTAGAAGATCCCAATCCGAATGTTGAGGGAAAAGGCCCTTTCACGGACCTTAAATTAAAGAGCAATAAGATGCCACCTGTTTCGAATGAAACAACATCGATTGACGTCTTTTGCAACTTGGTGACTAGAGATCTGGAATCACTAATAATTACACATAAGAAGAGATATAATTTGACCAAGGTCGAGATGGATTGCTTATTGGGTTTGGAAAGGGATAACGAGATCGTGGTTAAACAATCAGATAAAGGGGGCAACATTGTTATAATGGATGTTAGCCAGTATGAAGAGATGTGTCTGAAGATTCTAAGTGACGAGAATGGCTATGAGAGAATTAGGGAAAATCCTACAGGTGAATACCTTGTACGGCTGAAGGATATTCTCTCTAGAGCCATAACTGATAATCTGATTGATAAAACCGAATTTGACTTCATGCTTCCGTCCTTCCCAATTATCCCCACGTTTTACTGTCTACCTAAGATTCACAAGGGTCTTGAACCCCTGAAAGGGAGACCCATTGTGTCGGGGATAGGTAGTATTACTCAGAACTTAGGTCTCTATATTGACAAAATCTTGAGACCCTTTGTGTTGGCCCTAGACTCATATCTAAGAGACACCACTGATCTTTTAAGAAAACTGGAAGACGTGACGATTGATGAGAACACCCTATTAGTTAGTATAGATGTTGAATCCCTATACTCCTCAATTGAACACAATGTAGGGCTAAGGGCAATTGACTACTTCCTCAAGAAAAGGGGTAGGCAGTTTGTACGACATAACCAATTCGTGTTGGAATTATTGGACTACGGCCTGACATGCAATACATTTTTGTTTGGGGGATCCTTCTTCCACCAGCTCAGGGGGACTGCGATGGGGAGTCCTAGTGCCCCATCGTATGCTAATTTAACCCTGGGCTGGTGGGAGGAGACTGTTGTGTTCGGAGAGGAGTCTGTGATTGATAGAGACAAAATTCTCTTATGGTGTCGTTTTATCGACGACGTTTTCATGCTGTGGAGAGGGACAGAGACTGAACTCTCGGAGATGGTATCGATACTTAATGATAACAACTTGGGCCTTAGGTTCACTTTTGAGGTGAATAGAAAAAAACTGCCGTTTTTGGATGTATTGATAGAAAAAAACGAAGGTGGCGAGATCGTCACTAGCACATACCGAAAACCCACCGCGACAAACTCCTTATTGAGATGGGAGAGTGGGCATCCCACAAGCCTTAAAAAAGGCATCCCAAAGGGGCAGTTTTTAAGATTGAAGAGGAATTGCTCGGAGGAGGGACTTTTTCTTAAACAGTCAATAGATCTGAATGATCGCTTAAAAGATAGAGGATACCCTAGTAAAGTCATTAATCAGGCATTCTCAGAAGCAAGTTGTAGGGATAGAACCAAGATTCTGAGTACTCCATTAGTAGAGGTTAAAAAAGAGGAACCCATTAGATTCATCACAACTTACAACAATGGCGCAGATGAGATACGTAACATACTCAAAAAACATTGGTCCATTCTGAAAATGGATGGGGACATTGCCCCACTTCTAACAGACTATCCATCGGTTACCTATAAGAAAGCGCGCTCGCTAAAAGAAAGACTGGTACATAGCCACTTTTCTACCCCGAATAAAAACAACAGTTTCAAAAAGACTTGGCTTCCAAGTGAGGTTAATGGTTGCTTTAGATGTGGGAACTGCATAGCCTGTAAGTTTATAAAAACTGGGAGGCATTTTTTCTCAAACGTAATGAATAAACAGTACGAAATTAAGACCTTTATTAATTGTAAATCGAGAGGAGTCATTTACAAGGCCACATGCAGGTGCAATAAGGAATATGTAGGAAAAACTAAGAGGGAGCTGAGAAGAAGAATAGGAGAACACCTCCGCGACATCAGACTAAAAAATGATACCTCTCTGGCACGGCACATCAATGATGAACATCAGGGAGACCCTAATTTTATCTCCTTCCAGGGAATCGATGTGATACCAGTACCACCTAGGGGGGGGACTGGGATAATAGGATCTTGAGACAAGAAACTAAATGGATTTATTGGCTGGGCACTACGAAACCAAGGGGCTTGAATGAAACACTGTCCTTTGCACCCTTTGTGTAGTGTTTAGGCCTAGTGAGTAGGAGGGTCAGTCGTCGGCCGAGTGGGGGCGCCAGTCACCGCCTTTTAGGGTGCCGACCCCCACATGATAGGTAGGAGAAAGCCTGCACCAGTGGTCTGAGGCTAGTAGGTAGTATGGTGAAGGGTTCTTTTTCTTTTTCTTTTCTTTCATAATCTGCCTCGGTAGGGCCCTTCGCCAAAATTGTCTTGAGGGAAGGATTGCCCGGTTTTTGTCCCTATTTTTACTATAAAGAATGTCGCTTTTGTACTCTGAAGTAGTTGTTGGGTATTGCACCTATGTGTACAATTAATTTCCGGCGGGGGGGTTTACTTTGTCTTTTTCTACCATAGAATTTGAGCTTTTCCTTGCCCTAAAGGCATATGCTGTATTTATTCTGGACTACCTGCTTGCTGTGTGATGTTTATCACGCGGCAGCGGGTTTCCCATAACTGCATGGTGGTCGAGGGAGTTTTTCTCTGAGTCCTGGCACCGTTTACCCATTTGGGAAAGATGGGGTTAAATAAATTTGGTTTGTGCGAGGAGCGGACGCTCTCATTGCGACCGCGCAGGCGCATTGGTATGCGTTCCACCATGTTGTGTGGTGACGCGCATGCGTCATCGGGTGATGTACGCAACTTCCGGTCACATGACCGATAGACGGAAGTGACGTCACACGCCATGGCGGCGGCGGCTTTAAATACCCGCTATTAAGCGTACTGGATATGGCTGTGTAGGTCGGTACACGAGGGAGGCCATAACCGCGGTAAGTAGGCTATAGGGGAACACCGCTAGCCCATTGTTTTTACAGAGTGTTTGAAAAACTGATTGACGTTCTTTCTTGATAGCATGTGTCCACTGCTGTGAGGACACTTTCTGTATCCATATACGCCGCTCTCCTGATGAGAAGGGAAACGCGTTGAGAGTGGAGCGCTTTATGAGTCAGAGGTGGTTGAAAACTGGATCCTATGAAGTACCTGGACAAAACCGGGGGACCCAGGAATGACCTACTTACCTGATGTTCAAACAGTGACCATAGTAGGAGGATGTTTTGACTCCATGATAACAACACCAACACCGTGGTGAGATTGTTCCTTTTTTCTTATCTGGGCGTCCCTGACGGTGGGTGGTTGACAGTGATTGATCATTGCTGTATACTATATGAGTCATTGTTTTTTGTGTAGGCTGTGGATATACATAGAAAGGGCAAAACTGTGATTTAGGGATGTGGTGATATATCCTGATTCATTAGTTTCCCTGTAGTGAGATGTTGTGCATTGCACACGGATGGTATATCTAAAAACAGCTGTGTGTATGGGACATTGAGTGAGGGAGAACCTTGGATTATTTCCTTGTACTATCCTCCCGTCTTACCATACGGTGGCATGTGCTATTTGTTTGGATTTTACTATGCACTATCACGTTTTTAAACATTTCTTATTAAAAGGTATATTTTAGGCGTATTTTGTTCAGTTAGTGGTATATCGCTAATTTGTGTGTACTTTGCACCCTGCGACATCGCCAGCCGATTGTAGCAATAGTCCCCGCCCCCGTCGCAGATGCGATATCTTGTGATTGCTGCTGTAGCGAACATTATCGCTACGGCAGCTTCACATGCACTTACCTGCCCTGTGACGTCGCTCTGGCCGGCGACCCGCCTCCTTCCTAAGGGGGCGGGTCGTGCGGTGTCACAGCGACGTCACACGGCAGGCAGCCAATAGATGTGGAGGGGCGGAGATGAGCGAGACGTAAACATCCCTCCCACCTCCTTCCTTTCTCATTGCAGGCGGGACGCCGGTAAGGAGATGTTCATCTCTCCTGCGGCTTCATACACAGCGATGTGTGCTGCCGCAGGAACGAGGAACAACATCGTACCTGTCGCTGCAGCGAAATTATGGAAATGACCGACACTACTCAGATCACCGATTTTCGACGCTTTTAAGATCGTTTATCGGTGTTTCTAGGCTTTACACGTTGCGACGTCGTTACCGGCGCCGGATGTGCATCACTTTCGATTTGACCCCAACGACATTGCAGTAGCGATGTCGCAACGTGCAAAGTACCCCTTAGGGTATGTCCAAACACTGCGTTCTGGTTTGACAACAAAAATGCACCCTCTGGCAGACTTGACAAATGTAAACCCTGCATTTGACAAAAAAAATGCGGTAAAAGTGCATACGTTTTCGATGCGTTTTCCCTGCATTTGAGCTGTGTTTTGGACAGTGCCTTTTTAAAAAAGAAATAAAATATTATAGGATAGTATTTAATAGATAGCTAGAACACATAGATAGATAGAGAGATAGATAGAAAAAATAGAAAGAATAGATAGCATGATTGCCCGCAGAGACAGAGCCATGCGATGAGAATGAACTCGGGTGAACCTCTGAGTGCCGCGACACAGGCAGTAGTGCGGGGCCTGCAGCTATGATGTCAGAGTTTCACCTGAGTTCATTGTCATTGTGCGGCTCGGTCTCTGTGTGCTGTCATGAACTTGGGTGAATCTCTGAAGTCAGTGCTGCGACACAGGTAGTAGTGAGGGGTCCGCAGCTGTGACGTCAGAGCTTCACCCGAGTTCATTCTCATCGTGCGGCTCTATTTGTGTCGCGGCCTGATTTGCGGACTCACCTGTGACTGCAAATCACCTGAGTGACTTCCTGCTGATCACGCGGCTCACGTTAGTCATTCGAGTGACTTGCTGTCACAAGTGGAGGACTCCAGCTGTGGCCGCGGGTAACCTGAGTGACATCACCGCTGATAGCGCGACTCACTTTAATTGCTACGTGGAGATCACAGTGAGCAGTTGTGCTCTATGGCCGCTCGCTGTGAGCTTCTGATGTAGCAAAGCTGGAAGCATCGTTGGACCTCGTATGGATTACGTCAGACCTGGAAGGCTGTTTGGGGGTTAATTAAGTGGTGAAAGAGGGTGTTTTTTTGTCTTTTACTCCAAATAAAGAAATTTTTGGGTTTATATGTTTATTTACTTTCACTTACAGATTAATCATGGGGGGTGTCTCATAGATGCCTGCCATGATTAACCTAGGACTTTGTGGCAGCTATGGGCTGCCATTAACTCCTTATTACCCCGACTGCCACCGCACCAGGGTAATCGGGATGAGCCGGGTAAGGTTCCGGGACTGTCGCATCTAATGGATGCGGCATTTCCGGGCGGCTGCTGACTGATATTTTTAGGCTGGAGGGCAGCCTAAAAATGATAGGCCTCTCCAGTCTGAGATTACCAGCCAGAAGTTGTGAGACTTTATCTTGGCTGGGAATCAATTGGGGGGAACTGCACGTCATTTTTTTAAAATTATTTATTCATTTTACTGCATGATATAGACCTGCCCACCGGTAGCTGTAATTGGTTGCAGTGAGACAGGCAGCAACCAATCATAGGCGCCAGTGGACGAGGGAAGTAGTGAATATGAGATGAGCTTAATGAGCGTCCGACACTTTCAGAAGCAAGAGAAGCTGCGGGAGCAGTGTGACAGCTGTGCAGCGCCTGTGATTGGTGATCGGTGAGTATAAAGGAGGGAGAGGGGGGGCGAGGGAAAGGGAGAGACTGACAGAGAGAGACCAACAGAGAAAGAGAGAGAAAGAGACTGACAGAAAAAGAGAGACCTGCGTTTTTGTTGACAAGAATGGATGCAAAATTCAACCAAAATGCAGTGCAAATGCACAGCTAAACATTTTGGTTGCGTTTTGACACACCTCATTCATTTCAATGGGTGGAAAATGTTCACAAAACGCAATGAAGAAGTGACATGCTGCTTTTTTTTACGCTATGATTTTGACAAATTTTTGTCAAACAAAACGCTGCCTAAAAAAGCAACGTGCGAATGGAAATTTTGACTTCTCATAGACTTTGCTGGGGACGCAAAATGCATGCATTTTGTCATTGACAAGGTGCAGTTTAAAATGCAACCAAAACGCAAGAAAAAACACAACATGCGCATGTAGCCTTATAGTAGCAACATAACAATACATATAATTATATTATTTCTATATGCTGAACACGCAAAAAGAAGCGCTAAATAAAAAATCTGTATAACTAAGAGCTAGACGTCCTAATAAGTAGTTAAAAACTGCCGACATCATTATTTTATGGCTATTTACCATAAGTATTGTGAAAACTGCCGACAGCATTCAGTCGTTCAAGAGGCTTACAAGTTGCACGAAATTTAACTCTATTAGGGTGCGTGTCCATGATCAGTGAGTGATCTTAGAGTTTTGGACGCAGTATGTTTTCACTGCGTCCAAAATACTGTGTTCTACAGTACAGGCACAGTGGGTGGGATTTATAGAAATCCCATGCCCACTGTGCTCGTTTTCCCCACAGCATAACCTGACATGCAGTGCAGCTTCCCGAGCTGCAGCATGTCAATTTATGCTGCAGAGACGCGAGTGTTCTCTGCGGGTAGTACAAAGAGAAAGCACGCAGCTGCCCGAACACTGATTGTGGGCATGGACATTTGTGGTCTTTTGGGGAAAGCACTTGTGGTTCTGCAGGGGAGGACGTGCTGCGTCCAGGACGCAGCGTGTGCTGATTGTGTGCATATACCCTTAAAATGGTTTTTGTTGAATATGTCATCCAAAATTCAAACAGTTCATGGACAGTGCAGGAATGATACCCAAACAAAAAGAGCAAACATGAGTGCCAAATTGCATTTCTTTAATAGCCACCTGAACTAATTCCCCTCCAATCTTGGAGCTATGAGTGAAGAATAAGGAGAACGATTTCACCAAGACATCAGAACCATGGAACATAGATATCAAGGCAGATGAAACATAAACATGATAGCAGACAACTGCTGGTATTTACATTATTACAATACTGATCATATCTATTCCAGAGCATCCAATAAAAGAAAATTTCTCCCTAACAATTAAAATTTACACAACTATTTCCCTCTTGGTTAGACAATAGACTCGTTTTCTGCACAAAACAAATATATTATGTGCTATCGCTCTTTCTTATTATCGCAGATATTCAACTTTAATCAAAAATGTCTCATTTGTAAAAAAAAAATGTGACACATTGCATATTTTTTTACTTCATATCTGGAATTAGGACCTTGCCTTTGTGGAAAATACTTAGGTCAGCAGAATTTTGTTTTTTTTTCAAATGTAGTCCAGTATGGGCTTAAAGTGCAGATTCTCAGTTTTAATTTGAGGGTATTCACATCCTAAATCAAGGGTGGGAATCCTTTTCCTGCCAAGGGCCATTTGGAAATTTCTACCATCATTTGGAGGCCAGACAAAATTATTAACTTAAAAATTACCCTGCTATATTTGATCAAACAAACTAATTAACTCACTCTTACTGTGGTGCCTGGAGCTGCTTCTCTTTGCTGCGGCTGTGTATATAGATTACAGGAGATGTTGGGATATATAACAGGAGGGGTTGGGGACATATACAGTACACACCACAAGTATGGACACACCTTCTCATCTCTAGAACAACTATTAAGAGGAGACTTTGTGCAGCAGGCCTTCATGGTAGAATAGCTGCTAGGAAACCACTGGTAAGGACAGGCAACAAGCAGAAGAGACTTGTTTGGGCTAAAGAACACAAGGAATGGACATTAGACCACTGGAAATTTGTGTTTTGGTCTGATGAGTCCAAATTTGAGATCTTTGGATCCAACCACCGTGTCTTTGTAGAAAAGGTGAACGGATGGACTCTACATGCCTGGTTCCCACCATGAAGCATGGAGGAGGAGGTGTGATGGTGTTGGGGTGCTTTGCTGGTGACACTGTTGGGGATTTATTCAAACTTGAAGGCATACTAAACCAGCATGGCTACCACAGCATCTTGCAGCGGCATACTATTCCATTCGGTTTGCGTTTAGTTGGACCATCATTTATTTTTCAACAGGACAATGACCCCAAACACACCTCCAGGCTGTGTAAGGGCTATTTGACTAAGAAGGAGAGTGATGGGATGCTACGCCAGATGACCTGACCTCCAGTCACCAGACCTGAACCCAATCGAGATGGTTTGGGGTGAGCTGGACCGCAGAGTGAAGGCAAAAGGGCCAACAAGTGCTAATGATCTCTGGGAACTCCTTCAAGACTGTTGGAAGACCATTTCCGGTGACTACCTCTTGAAGTTCATCAAGAGAATGCCAAGAGTGTGCAAAGCAGTAATTAAAGCAAAAGGTGGCTACTTTGAAGAATCTAGAATATAAGACATATTTTCAGTTGTTTCACACTTTTTTAAGTTTTTCATTCCACATGTTTTCATTTATAGTTTTGATGTCTTCAATGTGAATCTACAATATTTAGAATCATGAAAATAAAGAAAACTCTTTGAATAAGAAGGTGTGTCCGAACGTTTGGTCTGTACTGTACATCACAGGCGTAGTTGGGGGAATATTGATCACAAGATGGACTAGGGGCATATACATCACAGGAAGGGCTGGGGGCATATATATCACAGGAGGGACTAAGCCATATACACCACAGGAGAAACTGGGCCATGTACATCACAGGAAGGAGTGGGGCATATATATCACAGGAAATGCTGGGGCATATACATCACAGAAGTGGCTGGGGCATATGCATCACAGGAGGAGGTGGGGTGCATATACATTACAGGAGGGGATGGGATATATACATCACAGGAGAGTCTGGGGCATATACATTACAGGAGAGACTGGAGCATGTACATCACAGGAAGGGCTGGTGCATATACATCACATGAGGGGCTTGGGCATGTCTATCACAGAAGTCGCTGGGGGCTTATACTTTACAGGAGAAGCTGAGGGAATATACATTCCAGGAGACATTGGGGCATTTAAATCCCTGGAGAGGCTGGAAAGCTTGTACATCACTGGGAAATATAGACATCACTGGGGGGTATATACGTCACTGGGAAGCATAGACATAGCTGTGGTGCACGGACATCACTGGGGGTATATACAGTACATCACAAGAGGGCACAGACATTGTTGGAAGGCATATACATGGCTGTGGGGCACAAACATCACTGAGGGGCACATGTATCACTAGGGCACAAACATCACTGGGAGCACATACATCACTGTGGGCACAGACATCACTAGGGGGTACAGATATCTCTGGAGGTATTGATATCACTGAGGGGCACAGATCATTGGCAGGCACAGACATCACTTGAGGGACACAAACATCACTTGGGGTTGCACATATAGTACTGGAGAGTATATATCACTGGGGTCACATACAGCTCTGATAGGCACAGACATCATTCGTCATTCGGTGTACAGACATCACAGGAGGCAGATACAGCACATCAAATGAACATTAATTATTTTAAAATCATACAATGTGATTTTCTTGATTTTTTTGGGGATTTTGTCTGTCACAGTTGAAGTGTACCTATGATAAAAAATTACAGATCTCTCCATTCGTTGTAGGTGGGAAAACTTGCAAATTCGGCAGTGTATGAAATACTTATTTTCCCCACTGTAAATCACGGGAGGGGTCTGGGGGCATATACATCATGGGAGGGGCTGGGGCATATACATCACAGAAGATGCTGAGGGCATACACATCACAGGAGATGCTTGGGCATATACATAATAGGAGAGGTGGGGCATATACATCACAGGAAAAGCTGTGGCATAGAGATAACAGTAGTTGCTGGGAAATCTACATCACAAGAGAGTCTTGGGCATATATATCACAGGACGGGCTGAGGGCATATACATCACCGGAAGGGCTGGTGCATATACATCACTGGAGCATTTTGGGGGCATATACATCACAGGAGGAGGAGGGGTGCATTTACATCACATCAGAGGCTGGGGGCATATACATCACAGAAGGGGCTGGGACATATATACATCACAGGAGGGGTTAAGGCATGTACATCCCAGGAAGGGCTGGGGCATATACATCACAGGAGGAGCAGGAGCATATACATAACAGGAGTGGCTGGGGGTATATACATCATTGGAGGGCATAAACATTGCTGGGAGGCATAGACACGGCTATGGGGCACAGACATCACTGGGGCTATATGCATCACTGGAGGCCCAGACATCACTGAGGGGCACAGATGTCACTGGGGGCACAGACATCACTGGGGCTATAGACATCACTGAGGGGCACAGACATCACGGGAGGCACAAACATCACTGTGAAGCACAGACATCATTTTGGGGCACATACAGTAGTGTGGGGTATATATATCAGTTTGGAAGCACATACAGCACTGAGGGCATAGACAAACTGGGGTGCACAGACATCACTGGGGGCACTGACTTTAATGGGGGGCATAGACTTTTCTGTGGGGCACAGACATCACTGGGGGCACAGACATCACTTGGGGGACACATACAGTAGCGGGGGTATGTATATCACTTTGGAAGCAAATACAGCACTGGGGGGCACAGACATAGCTGAGGTGCACAGACATACCTGGCATGCACAGACATCACTGGTGACACAGATATCACTGAGGGCACATACAGCACTTGGAGATATATACAGCATTGGGGGGTATATACAGCACTGGGGACTACATACAGCACTGGAGACACAAACAGCACTTGGGAGCAAAAACATCACTTTGAGGCACATACAGCACTGGGGGAAATTACAGGACTGGAGACAGTGGGGCTGCCACTATTTTTCTTATGTGGGATGGGAGCACATTGCGCGCTAACGTTGCCCACTGAGTATGTCCTAACAAGGACCTAATTCTTCAATGTATGTACACCCTGCATTCAGTAGTAAACGCAGCACACATGGAAGTTTAAAGGGCTTGTAGCTAGCAAGACATGGCTGCTGCCCAAGCACTGCAATCCCTGGAAATCTGACCAGGGAACACAGAAAAGGGGGTGGGCCAGAGGTTCCCCACCCCTATCCTAAGTGGAGTAATGGCTTAGAAATTACAGCTTTTTAATATCTTTTTCAAGGGACCAAAGAAAATTGGACAATTATCTCAAAATCTCTAGTATAGGCTAGCAGTACGCTTTTTAAGGTATGCTAATTATTATCGGAAATTAATCCAGAACTTTTCGTCGATTGTCAAACCTCTCACTGATATGAGTAAGAAAGGTACTAATTTCTCCTAGTGGTCCAACCCCACTTGCTGGGTATTTTCTTCCCTGAAGAAATGTTTTGCTATGGCCCTTGTTCTTACCCAACCTGATGTATCTCAACCATTTATAGCTGAGGTTGATGCATCTGAAGTTGGTGTTGGAGCTGTGTTGTCTCTAGGGTCATCCACTAGTAAGTGGCATGCATGCTCCTTTTTCTCTAAAAAAAATATCGTCGGCAGAAAAAAACTGTGATATTGGTAATAGGGAACTGTTGTCCATTAAGTTGGCTTTTGAGGAGTCATGCTCTTTTTTAAAGGGGGCAGTTCACTTGGTTACGGTTATTACTAATCATAAAAGTCTGTTATACCTAGAATCTGCTAAAAGTTTTAATTCTAGACAAGCCAGGTGGTCTTTATTTTTTACCAGGTTTAATTTTATCATGACTTGCCTTTCTGTGGTTAAAAACATTAACGATGATGCTTCGTCTAGGAGTTTCCCTGGCGGAGGTGATTCTGAAGACTGTTCTGATTTTACACGAAGGAGTGGTCGTCTCCTCTGTTTGCTCTGAGCTTGAGGGAGAGGTATTGAAGGCTCAGGGGATACGTACATCAGAAGTTAATGACTAGATGTTGGTGCATTTATTTCTTGTATCCCATCCGGACAAACCTGGTCTTGAAGGTCTGGAGGCCCTTCGTAGAAGGGAGGATAGTGTCATGGGTGTGTCACATCCTGATGTGACCTCTGGAAGACCTGAGATCAAAAGGTCACAACGCATAATTGATCATTAATCTACATTGCTGCCCACTTGACTATTTTCATGTATTGGAGTGGTTTTACTTTTCTTTTAGTGCTGAAGGGGTTAAGGACTCTTTCCCTTTTGTCTGAGAACTCGTTGCCTTTATCAAGCTGTCCTGCAGGCTCAGGTGCATCAGCACGAACTATCTATCGACATTTCAATGAATTTAAACGCAAAGGCAGGAGACCCAGGAGGACCCCTGTTGTGAATGTCATCCAAATGGATGCTGGTGTGGAGCTTCCTCTGGTGGCCAGGAATGGTAATGAAGCTGAGTTTGAATCTGTGATTCAGACAGGTGATGGAATTAATTGGGAATCCAGGATTCCTATTGCAGATCAGCCTGGTGTATTTAGGAGAGCAGTTTGTGCCTGGCGGTTGCTGCCTGCTTCTGAAGATGGCTGGGAGTTTTTCCCCATTTATTTGGTGCCTGAATCTACTTCAGATAAGTTTACAGTTTCTGTGCTTAATTGCTGGATTTGCACTTAAGAGTGTTTCTGCATATTCCATTTGGTTCTGTGCTTGGTTTCTTGTATGTTTCTTGTCTTTCTGCTGTTGTGAGCAGGGCAGTTCTTCCAGCAAGTTCATGTTTGGATTATTTGCACTTTAGAAGATTATGTGTTCTGTGATTTTGTTTCTTCCTATTATATCTGCAGTTCTGTTTAAAGTGTCTAGCACAAGAGTACCTGATATAGTGGGGGAGAGTCCGTGTGGTCTCAGTATTTTTTATTATCAATAGATTGGTATTGTCTTGCAGGGTTTTTTGCTGGCCGCAATCCGTTATCTGTTCTGTCCTGTTCTATCTAGTAAGTCGGGCCTCACCTTTGCTGAACTATATTTTCTATCTGTGTATTGTGTTTTCTTGCATCACCATTGTTGCATGTTGGGGGCTTGCTATTTCTCTGGGGACTGCTCCAAGGCAAGTTAGCATTCCTCATTTCTATCTTTGAGGTGTAGCAAGTTTCTCAGGCAGTGACGAGGTGAGTAAGTGTGTTAGGAACATCCAACTGCTACTTCTAGTGTTGTCTGATAAATAGGGGATTGTGGTCAGCTCAGTTTCCAACTACTCTTGTGGTTTTGTTTTTTCCTGATTAATGGGATTTTTCGTGATCGTCCACGGTTACCAGATCATAACAGACCCAACTGTTGACACAGAGACATAAAAAAAGTTAGAATGAGTGAGCCAAAATCCTTCTGGAAAAGCACCTTGTGGATGAGACCAAGCTAGAGCCGTTTGGTAAAGCACATCATTCTTCTGTTTACCGAAAATGGATAGAGTCCTACAAAGAAAAGAACACAGTACCTACAGTCAAATATGGTGGAGGTTCAAAAATGTTGGGGGGTTGCTTTGCTGTGTCTGGCACTGGGTGATTTGAATATGTGCAAAGCATCATGAAATCTGAAGATTATTAAAGGATTTTGGGTCACAGTGTAATGCCCAGTGTCAGAAAGCTGAGTTTGCATCCTAGATCATGGGTCCTCCAGTATGTCAATGATCCCCAAACATACTTCAAGAAGCACCCAGAAATGGATGGAAACAAAACACTAGGGAGTCCTGAAGTGGCAGCAATGAGTTCAGATCTAAATCCAATTGAACACCTGTGGAGAGATCTTAGAATTGTTGTTGGGAGAAGGCGTCTTTCAAATATGAGATACCTGGAGCAGGTTGCACTGGAAGAGTGTTCACAAAATCCTGGTGAGAGGTGTAAGAAGCTTGATGGTTAACCCCTTAACGACCCATGACGTACTAGATACGTCATGGATCGTGTGCCGGTAAGCCCCGCCCCCTGCCGCCGGCGGGCGGCGGCGAGACGCGCACATATCAGCTGTTATCAACAGCTGATATGTGTGCCTGCTAGCCGCGGGTGGAATCGCTTCCACCCGCGGCCATTAACCCCTTACATTTCGCTGCCAAAGTCTTGGCAGCGATATGTACATGGGCGCCGCCATGACAGTGACTTACCCCGCCCCCACCGGAAGTCACGTGACATGATCACGTGACTTTCGGCGGTTGCCATGGTAGCACAGGGTCATGTGATGACGCCTGTAGCTAACATGAGTCACTTCCTCTCAATGCCGGAATACAGCCGGCATTGAAAGTGAAGCAGCAAATCTGCAGTTCTCAGCTCTGTAGCTGAGATCTGCAGATAGTGCAGAGCGATCGGATTGCTGATTGCAATAGCCCCCTAGGGGGACTAGTAAAATTAAAAAAAAAGTAAAAAAAAAGTTTTAAAAAATTAAAAAAAAATAAAAAAACCTAAAAGTTCAAATCACCCCCCTTTCACCCCATTGAAAATTAAAGGGTTAAAAAAATAAAAAATACACACATATTTGGTATCGCCGCGTTCAGAAATGCCCGATCTATCAAAATATAAAATCAATGAATCTGATCAGTAAACGGCGTAGCGGCAAAAAAATTCCAAACGCCAAAATTACGTTTTTTGGTCGCCGCAAATTTTGCGCAAAATGCAATAACAGGCGATCAAAACGTAGCATCTGCGCAAAAATGGTACCGTTAAGAACGTCAGGTCGAGACGCAAAAAATAAGCCATCACTGAGCCTCAGATCCTGAAAAATGAGAACGCTACGGGTTTTGGAAAATGGCGCAAAACGTGCGCCACATTTTTTGGACAAGCTTGTGAATTTTTTTTAACCCCTTAGATACAAGTAAACCTATACATGTTTGGTGTCTACAAACTCGCACCGACCTGAGGCATCATACCCACACATCAGTTTTACCATATAGTGAACACGGTGAATAAAATATCCCAAAAACTATTGTACAATCCCACTTTTTTTGCAATTTTTCCGCACTTGGAATTTTTTTGCCGTTTTCCAGTACACTATATGGTAAAACTTATGGTTTCATTTAAAAGTACAACTCGTCCCGCAAAAAACAAGCCCTCATATGGCAAGATTGATGGAAAAATAAAAAAGTTACGCCTCTCGGAAGAAGGGGAGCAAAAAACAAAAACGCAAAAACGGAAAGTGCCCGGGGGCTGAAGGGGTTAAAGGAAGCGATTGATTGCAGTTATTTATTCCAAAGGATGTGAAACCAAATATTAAGTTGAGGGTGCTAACAATTTTGTCTGGCCCATTTTTGGAGTTTTGTGTGAAATTTGTCCAATTTGCTTTTTTTCTTCAGTTTGTTTGTGTTGTTTGAATATACACAAAGGAAATAAACATGTGAATAACAAAACACGTGTAATCATAATAATTTTCAGGGAGAAATATTTAATTTTCTGGAATAATTTCAAGGATGTCAACACTTTGGCCCTGGTAGCCAATATGTGCTACTATGGACTGCAATGTCACTTGACTTGTCTCACATTGAATATATCTGGGAAGACTTTGGTTGGCAATTGCAAAAGGCGTGATAAAATAAGGACCTTTTTAATAAATCACTGTGACATTTTTGTAATGCTATATAAAATCACATCCTATTTTAAAAATGGTAAATAGTTGTAAAAGATTCTCCCTTTTCCATTAAATTTGACACTATATGTTGTAGGAAAAAAAATCACATTATTATAGTTCTGTTTAGAACCTAGCCTATTACCCTTTAGGACACCTAACTGTAACATACCACATCTATTTTTTGTTCAACTTCATTAATGGATTTATTTATAATCAAATTTAGGTATCCTTGTTCCAAAAATCTTGCACACACCCTGCTATATTTTTCATCACAGTATTTTGGATTAGATCATTTCCTCTTTCCTCTTGTGATTTTACCCATTGGGACTGTTATCAATGTAACAACCTTACCAGACATTTAATGGAAACGGGAGAATCTTTTACAACTGTTTACCATTACCATTTTTAAAATAGGATGTGATTTTATATAGCGTTACAAAAAGGTCACAGTGATTTATTATAAATGTCCTTATTTTTTTTTTTTTATTATTATTATTATTATTATTATGTTATTTCAAAGCCAGAAAAGAGATGATAATTCTTGGCTTTAATTCAAAAGTTGTTATAAGTGTGGGCACAATATATGTAAACTATGTAAATGCCTGTTGGTGTCAAAAGAGTTTACATACAGTAGGTGTTTTGATTTTTTTAAAGGGAAGGTGTCGCGCATTTTATTTTTGTATTAGTAATAGTGATTATGAAATCAAGTATTTTTAATACAAAATGAAATTCACTGTTTATTTAGTTTTTATTTAAGTCTAATTTTACTGAAGCACTGGGGGCTGCTATCTTGGATTTGCTGTGTGTAAAGACAGTTACTCACCTCCTTTATGGCAGCCCTCTGTGCATTCACTCTGATAGTCGGACTGTGACCCTATACTTAATACAGGACAGTTCCCTGCTGTGACTCGAACGTGCCCCCTGGGCTGTCAAGATCACAGCAGAGGGAGAAGATCGGCACCATGTTTTTGCAGCTCACAGCGTATGCTGTGTGCTGCACTTTCCCCCTGTTACCCGTTCGGCTTGTGTGAGTACCGGCGCCCCTCCGCCGCTGCTACTGCCTCCAATGACACCCCCCCGCTCTCTACCCCGTGCCGCCGCTGCTGCTACCATCTCCAATGAACCCCCCCCACTCTCTCCCCCCGTGCCGCCGCCACTACCTTCCCCCCGCTCTCCTTGCCACAGCCGCGGTACCATCTCCCTGTCACTGTTTCCCTCTGTCACCTGTTCGGCCTGTGTGAGTACCGGCACCCCTCCCCCCGCCACCACTGCTACCGTCTCCAATGACATCCCCCGCTCTCCCTCCCACACCGCTACCCTCCCCACCAATCTCCGTGCCGCAGCCACTGTACCGTCTCCCTGTCACCATTTCCCCCTGTTACCTAATCGGTCTGTATAAGTACCGGTGCCCCTCCACCCGCCACCGCTGCTACCATCCCCAATGACACTCCCTGCTCTCCCCCACTCCTTGCCGCAGCCGCTGCGAGCGTGCATGCAGAGCATTGCGTGTGGGTGTGTGTGCATGCAGAGCATTGCGTGCGGGCGTGCGTGCATGCAGAGCATTGCGTGCGGGCGTGTGGCCATGCTGAGCATTGCGTGCATGCATGCAGAGAATTGCATGTGGGCGTGTGTGTAGGCATGTAGAGCTTTGCAGGTGGACATCCATGCATGCAGAGCATTGTGTGCGTGCATGCAGAGGATTGCTTGCGGGCATGCATGTATGTAGAGCATTGCGTGCGGGCATGCAGAGCATTACATGCATGCATGCAGAGCATTGCATGTGGACATACATGCATACAGAGCATTGCGTGTGGGCATGCAGAGCATTACATGCAAGCATGCAGAGCATTGCTTGCGTGCATGTCGAACATTGCGTGAGGGCATGCATGCATGCAAAGCAGTGCATGCACAGCATTGCATGGAGGCATCCATGCATGCAGAGCATTGCATGCGGGCGGGCGTGTATGCAGAGCATTGTGTGCAGGCATGCGTGTGGCAGAGCATTGGGTGTGCGTGCCTGTGGCAGATCATTGCGGGCGTGCATGCATGCAGACCATTGTGTGTATGCATGCAGAGCATTGCGTGCGAGCATGCATGCATGCAGAGCATTGCATGGAGGCGGGTGTGCATGCAGAGCATTGTGTTCGGGCGTGCATTCAGAGCATTGTAAGTGGGTGTGCGTGCATGCAGAGCATTGTGAATGGGCATGCAGAGCATTGCGTGCATACATGCAAAGTATTGCATGCGGGCATCTATGCATGCAGAGCATTGCGCATGGGCATCAATGCATGCAGAACATTGCATGCATGCGTACATGCATGCAGAGCATTGCATGCAGGCATGCGAGCATGCAGAGCATTGCAGGCGGGTGTGCATTCAGAGCATTGTGAGTGGGCGTGCATGCATGCAGAGCATTGCGTATGGGCATGCAGAGCATTGCGTGTATACATGCAGACTATTGCGCGCGGGCATCAATGCATGCAGAGCATTGCATGCAGGTATGCGAGCATGCAGAGCATTGCAGGCGGGCGTCTATGCGTGCGTGTGGCAGAGCATTGTAGACGTGCGTGCGTGTGGCAGAGCATTGCAGAAGTGCGTGTGGCAGAGCATTGTGTGCATGTATGTGGCAGAGCATTCCGTGCGTGCATGCATGCAGAGCATTGCGGGCATCCGTGCATGTGGCAGAGCATTGCGGGAGTGCATGTGGCAGAGCATTGTGTGCATTTATGTGACAGAGATTTGCGTGCGGGCGTGCGTGCATGCAGAGCATTATGTGCGTGCGTGTGGCAGAGCATTGTGGGTGTGTGTGTGTATGGCAGAGTATTGCGGGCGGGCGTGTCCCAGAGCATTGTGTAAGTGCATGCGTGTGGCAGAGCATTGCGGGTGTGCATGTGCAGAGCATTGTGTGTGTGCATGCGGCAGAGCATTGCGGGCATACATGTGGCAGAACATTGCGGGTGGGCGTGCATCCAGCAGAGCATTGCTGGACCGGGGCATGCTTAGCGCTATGTGGGGAGCACTATGCAGCTGTCCTTGATGACACTTTAGACATTTGTGGCCACCAACAAAATGGCTCCGCACTCTGATCCTAAACTTCATCTTCCCAAATCCTTTTGGAAACACCCAGATTGGGAGGGGGAGCTGTGATATCACACACATGAGAGCAAATTCTGCCCACTTTTACTGCAGCTGTAATGTGAGCTAATTCTACAGTAGCTCTGCAGCAGCATTTCAGCAGCTGCTCCCCCTAGTATTAAAGAGTGGAAAATATCAAACTTTTTAATTTTTTTTTTATATTTTGGTCAATTAAAAACAAATAATAATAATATTTAAACAAAATATTAAAACATTAATACTTTACATTTTTTCAGTTATTGAGTTTTTTTTTTTTTTTTGGACGACACCTTCTCTTTAAATTCATGATTCCATTTTGTGTTTCTGGTTCATACCTGCCCCCTGAAACTTTTCAAAGGCTCTACTCATTTATGCTAAACAATGTATATATATATATATATATATATATATATATATATATTTATACAGTACAGACCAAAAGTTAGAAAACATCTTCTCATTCAAAGAGTTTTCCTTATTTTCATGACTCTGAAAATTATAGATTCACATTGAAGGCATCAAGACCATTAATTAACACGTGGAAAATATGTTTTATGTTCTAGGTTCTTCAAAGTAGCCACCTTTTGCTTTGATTACTGTTTTGCACACTCTTGGCATTCTCTTGATGAGCTTCAAGAGGTAGTCATCGGAAATAGTTTTCACTTCACAGGTGTGCCCTGTCAGGTTTAATAAGTGGGATTTCTTGCCTTATAAATGGGGTTGGGACCATCAGTTGTGCTGTGCAGAAGTCTGGTGGATAGACAGCTGATAGTCCTACTGAATAGACTGTTAGAATTTGTATTATGGCATGCGTGGTCTCCTGCTGTATTTTCTATTGCTAGCTAAGGATAATCCAAGTAGCTACCGGCTGTTAACACCCACTGCTTGCTGTTACATTCACTGGCAATGGAAAATTAAGGGAAGCCCTTTTTTTTCTTTTTTTGCCAAAAAACTTAAAAAATAAAATGACGTGGGTTTCGCCATATTTTTGATGCTAGCCAGGTACAGCAGCTAGGTACGGGCTGCTCCAAACCCCCAGCTGCCTATTTGTATTTGGCTGGGAACAAAAAATATAGGGAAGCACTTTTTTTCATTATTTCATGAATTTCATGAAATAATTTAAAAACAAAAATGACATGGGCTTCACCCAATTTTTGTGTACAGCCGGGTACAACTAGGCATCTGGGGACTGGAAACCGCAGCACAGGGTGGCCCAAGCTGTCTGGCTCCCCCGCTGCGAATTGCAGTCTGCAGCCACCCCAGAAAATGGCGCTTTCATATAAGCGCCATCTTCTGGCGCTGTATCCAACTCTTCTAGCAGCCCTGGTGCCGGGTGGCATGCTGGGTAATAAGGGGTTAATACCAACTTTGTTTTACCAGGTGGTATTAAGCCAGAGATTCTTAATGTCAGGCCAAGTTTGACCCGGCCATTAAGAATCTCCAATAAAGGGTTAAAAAATGACACCACACAGAGAAAAATTACTTTATTATAAATAAATACACAGACACACTTATTTACACACTTTATTACTCCCTCTCACCCCTCCACGACCCTGGTCTTTTGTCTTCTTCAACCTGGCGCTGGCAGGTGTCTTGGGGCGGCACGGTTTTCTGCAATCAGCTGTTCTCTTCTGTTGTGACCGTGCGCTCTCCGATGGTCATAAGAGAGCAGAAGATGTGAGGGCGCAAGCGCCGCCCTCTCAGCCACAAGCATATAATAACGGGGTAACGCAGGCTTCAGAGATATGGTGCTGGTGATAAGCGCTATGCACAGACGCCAACTCCGACGCCATCTTACTGAATAGATAAATTAGCATAGAGCCAGAGAGAGAGGGAGGAACAGGCGGCGGAGGGGCAGGAATCCATGTGCATAACCCACCCTGCTATTATCTGCTGCAGTGAAACTGTCACTCAAAAAGCTGACACATTTTTAAACTTCACTTTCTTGGATTTGAAAGCCTAAACATCTGAGCTGACCACTAATGGTATGTTGAGAATCAGCCTTATAGTGCCAGTACTGCACTGGCTTTACCTTATATATGGAAATCCTGATGATTGGTTTTCTTTAAGAGATTTGCAGGAAATACCTTATCTCCTTTTGTAATTTTGGTAGAATAACAGATTTCAGTCCTATCTTCTGGATTTAAACAGATTGCCATATTTCTGTCAAGGTGAGGATGATGGGAAGAAGAGACTGGCTGAAGGGCAAAATGACCTCTAATTACTGTTTCCATTGTTTAATCAAACACACTGGCTTCCATAAAATGCTAAAGGCAGAATGGAAGAGCAGATCACAAGAGGGTATTGATTTCTTTATTATAATAGTTTTCTAATAAATCCATATTAAAGTGTAGCCTTGCAGATAGTCCTGCTTTCAAACCCGATCAGGACAGAATATAAATGGAGGTTGTTTGTTTTCCTTGGTGTAATGTGTTTTCACATTCCAAAGACATAATGGTTTGTGAAAAAGATGAAATGATCTCTAAAAGGCATAAAGTTAAAGATAACACATTTCATTTACATTTTAGGCAAAAAAAATATTTTCATCCTTTATATCTTAAAAATTACAAAAAGGAAAATGAGCCAATGCAAAAGTTTGGACACCTTTGTTGATTTGTGTGCTCAGATAACTTTGACCAAGGTTTCAGATCTTAATGAGCCTGTTAGGGTTATGGCTTGTTCACTATCATCGTTAGGAAAGGCCAGGTGATGCGAATTTCACAGCTTTATAAAAACCCAGTCTCCTCTAACCTTGCGCCAAATAAACAACAGCTATGGGTTCTGCTATGGTAGAGGACAAAATGGATTAATTGAAATTTCAACAGGTAAAATATATCTTTGTACCATGTTATCCAGTAGAGATAAAAAAATAATTTAAAAGAGCTGAGAGTCCTCAGTGGTTGATACCTTTTAATGGCTAACTGAAAAGAGGGTAATATATAGCAAGCATTCAAGACTACTCTGGCCTCTTCATACTATGAAGAGGCCACAATATACTCCCTCAAAAGACACAAGTTGAAGGTTTAACAATGGCCCTCACAGTCCCCTGATCTAAATGTCATTGAAAATCTGTGGCTAAACTTCAAAAGAGCAGTGCATGCAAGTTGACCCAGGAATATGACAGAAACGGGAGACTTTACCAAGGAAGAATGGATGAAAATCCTTCAAACAAGAATTGAAAGACTCCTGACTAGCTACAAAAAACAGTTACAAGCTGTGATACTTGCCAAAAGTGGTGCTACTAGGTACTAAGCATGCAGGGTGCCCAAACTTTTGCATCAACCTATTTTCCTTTTTTGTTAATTTAAAAAATGTAAAAGCTGAAAATGTTTTTTTTTGTTTGCCTAAACTACAAAGGAAATGTATCATTTTTAACTTCATGCCTTTTAGAGATCATTTCATCTTCACCTTGCTTAACTGTTCATAATGACAGCAATTTTTACCAGGAGTTTTGCATGCCACTGTATACTCAGCTATGGTTGTATACATTTGTACACATAAATGAATGCTGGGAAAGAATATGGGAAAAAAGTATCTCCTGGGCAGACATGTGCTAAAAACAGAGGAATAGCTAAGGAATTGACCTGGTGGGGTCCAAAAACCTCACAGTAGGCGCCTAACACCAACATAGATACCTGGAAATTAAGGAAACATGGTTGTACCTTGGATGTCCTGCCTATCGTGTGTGATATGCACAAAAGGCTTAATAAAAGGCTATCACATACAGTACAGACCAAAAGTTTGGACACACCTTCTCATTCAAAGAGTTTTCTGTATTTTCAGGACTCTGAAAATTGTAGATTCACATTGAAGGCATCAAAAGTGTGAAACAATTGAAAATATGTCTTATATTCTAGGTTCTTCAAAGTAGCCACCTTTTGCTTTCATTTCTACTTTGCACACTCTTTGCATTCTCTTGATGAGCTTCAAGAGGTAGTCACCGGAAATGGTTTTTAAACAGTCTTGAAGGAGTTCCCAGAGATGCTTAGCACTTGTTGGCCATTTTGCCTTCACTCTGCGGTCCAGCTCACCCCAAACCATCTCGATTGGGTTCAGGTCTGGTGACTATGGAGACCAGGTCATCTGGCGTAGTACCCCATCACTCTCCTTCTTAGTCAAATAGCCCTTTCACAGCCTGGAGGTGTGTTTGGGGTCATTGTCCTGTTGAAAAATAAATGATGGTCCAACTAAATGCAAACCGGATGGAATAGCACGCCGCTGCAAGATGCTGTGGTAGGCATGCTGGTTCAGTATGCCTTCAATTTTGAATAAATCCCCAACAGTGTCACCAGTAAATCACCTCCACACTATCACACCTCCTCCTCCATGCTTCACGGTGGGAACCAACCATGTAGAGTCCATCCGTTCACCTTTTCTACAAAGACACGTTTGTTGGATCCAAAGATCTCAAATTTGGACTCATCAGACAAAAGCACAGATTTCCACTGGTCTAATGTCCATTCCTTGTGTTCTTTAGCCCAAACAAGTCTCTTCTGCTTGTTGCCTGTCCTTAGCAGTGGTTTCCTAGCAGCTATTTTACCATGAAGGCCCGCTGCACAAAGTCTCCTCTTACCAGTTGTTCTAGAGATGAGAAGGTGTGTCCAAACATTTGGTCTGTACTGTACCTGAATGTCACAGTAAGGAGACAAGGCCCACTCTTAGGAAGCTCCATTTCAAGACTTTGCAAAATGCACTCTGCCTTCCCCCAGAAAGCAGAAGTTTAAAATACTTAATTATACTGAGGCTGCTTTTTTGTAATTTCTGTTGCTGGATATGTAAAGCACAGGAGTCGAGATTGCTTTGTCACTGGCTGCTGCGCTCTGCATACCTATCAACCAAAAAAAAAAAAACAATAAAATTTAGTGTAATGTGTAGCACAATGTAGCCAATGACTGAGTCATCTTTTCGGCTCTCTGCCTTGGCAGCAATGAAGATAACAAAACAACCTCCCTCATTATAATTAAATATTGACTGCCAATGAAATATTGATTTTCTTGCTGAGGAAGAAGAATCGGCACTCAGCGGCTTCCCCTGTGCTGAATTTGACATTGGAATTATCAATGTAAGTGGGCATTAGGTGGGCAAACTCCTGTTACCCACTAGCTAGAGATTGCAAATGTAACTATAGCATATTCTTTTTTTTCTGAGCTTAATATCCCCTCATTAATGAGAATACATTCAGAACTTGGAATATTTTTACAGAACTTGCAACAACAAAAAATATTGAAAGCTTTCTTCTCCATTTTCTCCTTTATGATAGGGCTTTGGGGAACAACCTTGACTGAAGATACTGCAGAAGACCGGGAGCTGTTTGTAAAAACCACACTGAGGGAATTACTGGTCTATATTATCTTCTTGGTGGACATCTGTCTTTGTAAGTTTAGTAAAAAATTATAAACTTTCTTATTCTGACTTTTACATTCAAAATACAAGAATACTCATGGTGAATTTATTTTGTAACTCTATAAGACCTCGGTTACAAGTGAAAAGGATTTGGTACCGTGTTAGCCAGTTGAAAAATTATTGAATGTTCTCAGTGAGAGGAACAAAATTATAATCTTGTGATACCTTATTTTAGTTAGCCATTAAAAGGTATCACAAGATTATAATTTTGTTCCTCTCACTGAGAACATTCAATAATTATAAGACTTCATTCACACATTTCTGTTTTTATCATTTTGGCCATAGATTATGTTTGCTGTCAAAGATTATGTTACACCAGTGAAAGGGATTATAAAAGGATTATAAAACTTCACACTATGTAATTAGGTAAAGATACACACATTGTTTAGGGAATGCTTTAGCTTTTCATGCTACGGGGTGCTTGATCTCTGAAATTTTTGTTGTATTCCCCTGAAGGAAAAACATCTTGTAAATGAATCAGTGTACGACTCACAACCAAGGTTTCCCAAACCAACATTGCCTTTTTGTAGGATACAAACCTTGATTATTAACGAAATTTACTTAAAACCTCGTTTGATCTCATCCCTTATTTTGATGTGGGCACTAAAGGACCCCTGGTATTTAACCTTGACTTACAAGGTATATGTGCCGCCCCCACAACAGCAGCAGCCGGGCTGCTCGGATCCGGATCCGCAGTGGGGCTCGAGGGATTCTCCGGACCCGGGGGTCGCGCAGACACGTCAAATAAAAGGGGACGTATTTGTACGGGGGTTGCTGTAAGCACTTCGTGACGCCATCCACGGTGTGTGGTGAGGTGTAGCACCACAACTGCTGTTGGGGAGTACCCAGGGGCGACGGGATGGCAGCTGGATCTTAACCCCTCTGTGGGTAGGGATGAATGCCCCGGGGCCCAGTGTCTCTGTGCTGAGGATGGTGTTTGCAGGGCCCGGCCCTCCCGGTTGGACCGGGGACTGTTAGTGTACTCACAGTCAAATGAATCACACAAGTCCAGTGGTAAACCAAGGTGTTGGTGTCCGGCCGTCGCGGCCGGGTGTATTCTGGTCCCTCACCCGGGGTGATGGTCTGTGTCACTTTCCTCTGCACTGTCATTAGTTCTCCTTGGACTTCCCGGGGTGGAACACGGGTGTCCGCTCCCAGAACTACGGGTGGGAGCCTTGCCCGCAGACGCTGACCCGTGGGATCTAAAGGGGCCCTGGCGGATGCCCTATCCCCCACAGTGGGCTGCTGGTTTGCTTTTGGGACTTTGAGTGGGACAGGACCTGTAATCCTGTCCTCAACTGGTTAATTAACAAACCCGGTGGTTCCGGTCCTTGCTTCAGGGTCCAGGTACCCCTCTGTGCACGGTTTCCGGGGCGGTTCTCCGGTGTCGGTACCGGCGGGCTCCTACCCTGTCCCAGTCCACCTCGGATCTCCGGCAGCCGTCTTCCCGTCTCCTGACAGACACGGACCACCGTCTGCCACCTAGCCAGTACGCCGGGGCTCCAACCCCGACGCCTTTTCTCTCTGGCTTCACTCCTACTTCCACTTTCTCCTCTCCTCCACTGAACTCCACTCCACTCAACTCCAAACTGAAACTGAACTTTTTCCCGCCCCGGGTTCTCTAGACCCCTTGGTGGGCGTTTTCCTTCCGCCTGGTCCCACCCACTGGTGTGCCTTTCTTACCTTGAGGGGGGTGATTAGGGTTTTATTGGCTTGGTGTAACCCTGTGAGGGAAGGTATTATGCAGGGGCCTATTTTGTGTGTGACCACCTGGCGGTGCCAGGGTGTCACATATGGATTACTCCAAAGTATCCCTAGAGTAGTCTCTGATCAATGGCCAGCTGGGCAATCCAAGCAGGACAGCATTGAGGAGATGTAAACTGGGCAACTGCCTAGGACCTCCACTTTCCAAGTATTTACAGCAGAAACTGCACTGATAATAGCAGTTCTACATTATCAGCGTAGTTTCTATGTATGTGCTCTGTGTATACATATGCCTGTATGTATCTGCTGTATGTACACATGTGTCTGTATGTATGTGCTCTATGTATACATGTGTCTGTATGTGTGTGTTCTGTGTATACTTATATGACTGTATGAATGTGCTCTGTGCATACATGTGTCTGTATTTATATATTCTGTGTATATGTGTTTGAATGTATGTGCTCTCTGTATACATGTGTCTGTATGTATGTGCTCCGTGTATACATGTGCCTGTATGTATCTGCTGTATGTAGATATGTGTCTGTATGTATGTGCTGTATGTAGACATGTCTGTATGTATGCGGTCTGTGTATACTTATATGACTGTATGCATGTGCTCTGTGCATACATGTGTCAGTATATATGTTTTCTGTGTATATGTGTTTGTATGTTGTATGTGCTCTGTGTATATGTGTCTGTATGTATGTGGTTTTCTTATACATGTCTGTATGTATGTGCTCCGTGTATACAGATGCCTGTATGTATCATTTCTATGTATATGACGCACCCCAGGGCTTTGTGGTACTCGGTCCCGGGCCGTATATTTACTGGGACATTTCACTGGGTGGCCGTTGCCCCATTCTGTGACCCTAGGGGTTGCTTAAAAAAGGTTATGTACAAGGGAATAATAATGGAGATATGTTAATTTTGTGCCTCATGTCCTGATGAAGGGAGCAGAGCTCCTGAAATGCGTAGACTTAAGCTACAATAAAAGAAAATTGAATATCTTCTGGTCCTTGTGCCTGGTGAATAGCGCGGCATAAAACCCCTTCTCCATTATTACTGTCTGTTATCAACCACGGGGGCTGCAGCAGAATTCACCTTAATACCACATGCTTATACAGGAGTTGTGACTGGCACAACTCTTTGAGGTGAGTGTAAATCTTTCACTTCTCTCGGTATATACCGGGTAAGACCCTATTGCGCTTTCTATTTCCACAGTTTTTTTAAGGGAATAATAATAACGTTTTTTGTCATGACGTCACTTGCGGGTTGTGGCTATATGGATGGAGCCGCCGCTGCACAGTCTCTCACTGCTGGGGCTGAAGTTAATGGCAGCCTTTTGTGGCCCTCTGCAAGTAGGGCTAGGCTCCAGGGAATAAATGATGGTTTTTGATGTTTAAGTCCATTAACAGTACCAGGGCGCGAAAAGAAGGTAGACCACACAAGGGATTGCAGTGTAACTGGTTCTTTACTCACGGGGGTGATGCTTGCAACCCGATGAAGGCTGGTCCTCACCACTGGTGCCCTTAGTCCCAGTGCTGGTGTGGTAATCTGGTGGCTTCTTTCCCCTGCACCTGTCTCTGGTTGGTGGGTTCCTGTGGCTTTGAGCATCTGGGGGTCCCCTCCTGGTATTCTTTCAGTCTTAGTCAGTACGGCAGGCAGTTTGAACCCTGTAGGGTCGGTGCTCTGTTCCGGTTGCTGGTTCTCCTGTCACTGTTGGTGCCCCAGACTTTATGGTCGGTGAGGACCTGGATGGTCCCCTCAACATGCAGATTTTATCAGGTCTGCCTGGAGAGTTTTCCTGACCTAGGGCTCTGCACCCCGTCAGTACTATGGTTCCGGGAATACTCCACCGTACTCCTTCGGCAACCACACGCCTGAGCCTGACAGGTCACTGTTACACTCTCCCGTCAGTACTGTTACGTCCGTCTCCTTTCACTTCCACTTACTGACTGTCTGACCCCTCCTCCCTGGTTGTCGTCTAGTGGACTGGATCGGTTCCACCCCTAGGTGAACATCCAGTTAGCCTGTCACCTAGCGTGTCCACTAGCCTGTCACCAGTCCTTGGGGAAGGGAAAAACAGGGATTATACGTGTGTTTTGGTGTTACCGGCACTGGTCTTCTGGGTCTCTGGGAGTAGGCCCTGTATTTTAGATAAGATGCAGTTCCTTGTAGCTCCTGATGGCTTCAGGGACACTACATATACATGTGGTTGTATGTACAGTGAGTGAAATAAATATTGAACACATCACAAATTTTCTAAGTAAATATATTTCTAAAGATAGTATTGACATGAATTTTTCACCAGATATCGGTAACAACGCATCTAATCCACATAAGGAAAGAAATCAAGCCTTAGATGTCTATAAATTTACATATGTATATTCATGAGAAATGATGGAGATAAAAAGCATTGAACATGCTTACTGAAATGTATTTAGTACTTGTACAAAAGCCTTAGTTGGTGATGACTACTTCAAGATGCCTCCTTTAGGGAAAAACAAGTCACATGCATTCAAGTGTGATTTTGGCCCTTCTTTCACACAGTCTTCAAATCCTGAAGGTTCCGTGGACTCCTTCTCTGAACTCTGAGCTTTTGTTCTTTACATACAATTTCTATTGGATTCAGATCAGGTGATTGGCTGGGCCATTCTAGAAGCTTTACTTTCTTTCTCTGAAACTAATTGAGAATTTTATTGGCTGTTTGGCTGTGCCTTTGGATTAATTTTCTTGCGGAATTGTTCACCCTTTTTTCATTCTCATCATTCTGATAGATGGCAGCAGATTTGTCTTTTCATGCTTGCTCCAATGATATGAAGTTTGCCAATGCTGTATGCTGAAAAACAGCCCCACACCATGATCTCTACACTTCACAGTTGGAATGGTTATTTGGGGGTGATACACAGTGCCTTTTGGCCTTCAAACATTCTGTTTAGTATGGTGTCCAAACAGTTTAATTTTGTTCTCAGCTGACCAAACTATATTCGCCCAGTATTTCACAGGTTTGTCGAAATGTTGTTGAGCAAACTTTAAACACTCTTGAACATGCTTTTTGTTCAGTAATGGTCTCTTGAGGGGTGAGCGTGCATACAGGCCTTGGAGTTTGAGTGCATTACTTGTTTTCATTGAAACAATTGTACCTGCTGATTCCAGGCCTCTCTGTAGTTCTCCACAGGTGGTTCTTGACTCTAGGACAACTATTCTGATAATTATTTTCACTCTTCTGTCTGAAATCATCTGGGAAATACCTAGTTGTGGTTGGTTTATGGTGAAATTATGTTCTTTCTGCTTATGGATTATGGATCCAACAGTGCTAACTGGGACCTTCAGCAGTTTAGAAATTCTTCTGCAACCAATGCAATCAGTAACTTTTCCAACAACAATGTTGCAAAGGTTTTGAGACAGCTCACTGGTTTTATCATCCTGAGATGTTTCTTGTGTGCACCTTGGTAATGATATACCTTTATATAGGCCATGAGTTGAACCAGCTGATATTATTCTTCCCTAATTGGCAGGATTGCTTTCTAATTACTGATAGATTTCAGCTGGTGGCATGACTTCCCATAGATTTTTACATTTCTTTTTTCATGTGTTTACAATACTTTTTCTCAGTGTCATTCCTCATTATTACACATCACTAAAAGTATGGACATCTATGGTTCCTTTCTTTGCCTGTGTGGATTGGATGGGATAATGACATCTGATGATCTTTTCCCAACATCTACCATTGGGGAATGATCGAGATGTCCCTTTAGTCACGTTAGACCAACTATCAATTCAAACAACATTTGATGCTGTCTTTCATTGTTTTATTACATTTGGTAGGCGAAGGGAAAAAGTATTTCAAATGAAAACTTTGTTGGGATATTTCAACACTATCTGATACTTCCTCAAATTAAAGAAATTATGCACTTTCAAGGAACTTGCACAATCTGCTCTTTGACATTCCTGACCATAAACTACGTACCAAACTGTAAAACATCCCTGTTGCTTGCATTGTTCAGTGTCACAAATAGGAGGTTTGAAACCACCAAGTTCATTTTTCATATAATCAACTGAATGACCAAATAGTAAACATGGATTCTAGCCACATGCCTTTTTTCAAGTACTTCTTTTCTTTTTGCTGATGGGCAAATGTCAGACTGCCTGTAATGGGGTAGCAAGGCTGGTGATCTGCCCCTTTAAATATGTAGAAAAAAGTGGCTCTTGGTGGTAGAGTAGTTCCCTTGAGTGGTCTCATAATGAGGCACTGAGCTGTATGGTTCTAGTTTTACAAGATGCAACAAACCTGATGGTTCTAATAATGTAGCCAGAGGCAGCAGCTTATAAATAAAAAAAAATAAAAAAAATCCGCTTACCCAGAGAGGCCACAGCTTAGTATAGACAGTTGGTATTTAAAAACATACAAAACAAGGAAGCCGCGGAGACACCATCACATGTTTCTCAACGCTGCCAGGAAACTAGCCAGGTCTTTCACCGGGAAGGAACAACCACGGGAAGGGCAGTCTCCAGTCAAGGAAACCACCTATGCCAAAACATGGTATCCATCCACAGACAGCTGTTTTGGGGTATTTGCCCCTCATCAGTGTGGCGTAGGAAACTGGCTAGTGGGAGCAATGCCTAGTAAAAGACTACATAGGTAAGGATGGCTGACCTTAGGGAGATCAACATCCAGCACCGTGGAGCACCATCACGTGCTTCTCAACACAGTGATTCTAGAGCAATGCCCCCTGGGAAATATGCAAAACAAGGAAGCCGTGGAGACACCATCAGATGTTTCTCAACGCTGGCAGGTAACTAGCCAGGTCTTTTACCGGGGGGAACAACCACGGGAAGGGCAGTCTCCAGTCAAGGAAACCACCTATGCCAAAACATGGTATCCATCCACAGACAGCTGTTTCGGGGTATTTGCCCTTCATCATTGTGGAGTTGGAAACTGGCTAGTGGGAGCAATGCCTAGTAAAAAGGCACTAGCCAGTTTCCTACTCCACACTGATGAGGGGCAAATACCCCGAAACAGCTGTCTGTGGATGGATACCATGTTGTGGCATAGGTGGTTTCCTTGACTGGAGACTGCCCTTCCCGTGGTTGTTCCTTCCCGGTGAAAGACCTGGCTAGTTACCTGCCAGCGTTGAGAAACATGTGATGGTGTCTCCGCAGCTTCCTTGTTTTGCATATTTCCCAGGGGGCATTGCTCTAGAATCACTGCGTTGAGAAACACGTGATGGTGCTCCGGTGCTGGATGTTGATCTCCCTAAGGTCAGCCATCCTTACCTATGTGGTATTTAAAAACATGGCCTGCTGGCAATCTCTTCAGCAGCTCCTCATTCTATCTGTCACAGTCTCCCTGTCACCCTGAATGCAGCAGAGCAGATTTTCTTATTGCTTCTCAAAGCCCCTTTATTGATCACTTCTCTTTGGCAGCAATGTATTGGAACAGTTTATCTAGTATCTTGCCACTTTTGCGGTCTGTTGTTCGCAATTACTGCATTTTAGTCTCTCTTACATTTCAGTGGTGACAACTTTCTTCACACAAGGCACCAGCGTACAAATACCATCTAATGTGACATCAACTTGCCTCTTGTAGCATCACTGCTAAAGTCAATCAGTGAACTCAGACCATCTATAACAGCCCGTGGAGCACAGTGACTGGCTGCAGCGGTGATGTGCATGTAGTCATAATGTCAATGCTGCAGCCAGTAAAGAAATACTGGAGCAATAGTGGAGAAGCAGCATTAGATCAGAGGAGAATGAGTAACAACATTATATTATTTTGACTGAGCCCAGGGCCCCAGAGTAGAGAACATTATAACCAGGAAATCCCTGTAATGATTTACTATTTGTAATGCTCACAGCTGGTGTAGGGGCAGCAAGAGGGATTAGTGAAAACACTAGACCACAGGCGGACCCAGGCTTACCCTTTAGTGGACGCCAGGTACCACTCCCAGGGCAGTGACTGGGACTGTGGCAGCTGACCCCCAGGACAGGTGATGGACTTAGGTACAGGCAGGATGACTGAGGTAGGCGGGTACGGACAGGCATGGTTGGCACAGCAGGGACAGATAGGTATGGGAAAGCAGGTACAGGTGATGGACACAGGGATAATGGGACCTGACAACTAGCTAGAAAAGTGGTCTACCAACTAACTGAATGTGTTGCACAGCCACCACCCCTAATTGAAGGGTGCCGTAAATACACAGTGCCTCTCAGCCATGGGCTGAGAGGCATTTCCGGGAAATGGTGCGCCGGCCCTTTAAGAGGAGGCCTGATGCGTATGCGTGTCTTAGGTGCACTCCAGGGAAAGATACAGGTCCCGGGAGGGGAGGAAGGCAGGAGAGTATGTGGAAGGCCACGTGGCAGCAGGGGAGGATGGGACCCGGCCGGGGCAGTGAGTAAGTTGGCATCCCTGCAGGGACCCTGGTGCTACACTATTGTGATCATAAAATAATAAAAAATAAATCTTTCTTTTTATATAGCGCTAACATATTCCGCAGCGCTTTAAATATACTAATGTCTCCAAAACAAATATTCAACTAAAAAGCCCAAATCATGCAGTGTCTCTAGATTTCCCCCTGCATGTTGCACACCCAGCCAAGGTAATCTGGTATAATGGTTTAATAACTAGTGACGGCTGGAAATGCAATTACATAACGGAGTTTACTCTGTATAATTGTCCTCCGTCTACTGTACTCTATGCAAACATATGAAAACAAACTATTCTAAACATAGCCGTGCGGTATGGACCGGATGCATTATAGAAACACCTGTTTCTCTTTAGCATTGTTGAAGAGTTAGTATTGTCCGATCATTTATTTTCATGTACTTTTTATGGATATTGATAAGATATTGCTGTCCTTGATTTCAATTCTGAAAACTTTCAAAACAAATTTCCAGTGCACTTTATATACACTGGAGATCAAAAGTAGAGAACAACACACAATTTTCTTAATGTTGCGGTCATTGTGTAGTCCTATGTGATTATATCCTAACATGAGTAAACTAACAGTATTGTAAGCTTATTTCATAAATTGAATTTATTCTTAGGCACATAATAAAAATGTAAATAAGATAAATTAAAAAAAAACACTGATCAAAATTATAGAATACTTTCAGATACCTGCAAGTTATTGGTGTTAATCTGGTACCTGGTGTTACTTTCCTTAATTATCTGGCAGCCTAAGTTTCCAGTTTGCACTGACTTTGCAAAAATGGTGTGCCAATCCATAGTGACTGAAACCCTCCAGCAGCAGGTTGTGAAGATGAAGGCCAAAGGAGTGACCCTACCAGCCACAGCAAGAGAAGTTGGTCGTTCCAAGTCTGTGATTTTGAGAATATTGGATCTTTACAACATCACAAACTCTTTTAAGTCCCCCAAGAAGGCTGGTCGTCCTCGAAAGACAAATGCAAGAGAGGACGGGATAATGTGAAGAATCTCCATGAGTAATTGTTTCAACACTGCAGCTGGAATTGCTCACTAGTTCAGCACTGACCAGGGTAAGGATCTGTCTCGTCATACAGTGTCACGACGTTTAACAGCATTTGGACTGAAAGCCCACTCTGCAGTGACCAAACCTGTCATTAGCAGAAAGAATCAAATATCTAGACTCACCTTTGGTGAGAAGCATGTTGTGTGGACAGAGGAGAAGTGGTTCACAGTTCAGTTTAGTGGTGAAAGCAAGTTTAGTTTATTTGGTCTGATGGGAAACATTATGTTTGGCGACAAACTGGGGAAAGACTGAACCCAAAGTGTGTTAAGAAGTCAGTGAAAGGTGGTGGAGGAAATGTCATGGTTTGGGGAACATTTTCTGCTGCAGGAGTTGGACCTCTCATACAGCTACATGGCAGAGTGAATGCAAGTGTGTATCAGAAACGTCTTCAACGACACGTGGTTCCTTACTTACGTTCATCACTCAATCAGCCATCAATTATCATGCAGGGCAATGCTCCCTGTCACACAGCAAAATGGTTAAAAATGTTCTTTGAAAAAGAAAACATTGAAACAATAAAATGGCCAGCCCAGAGTCCTGATCTAAACCCAATAGAAAACCTCTGAAAAATCCTTGGTGACAAAGTTATGGCCAAGAAATCTACAACAGTCAAAAAACTGTGGAAGAGACTGGAAGAAGAGTGGACCAAAATCCCACCAGAGCAGTGTGAGAGACTAGCGATGTCCTGTGACCGCAGATGTGCTGAAGTCATTCAAAGCAAAGGCCTGTACACGTCTTACTGATTGGTCACTGTTGTTACCTTCAGAAAATTTACTTATCTTTCTCTGTGCTACAGTCATTGCTGTTCTCTAATTATGATCATCATGTTTTGGGAAAAATAATGGTTTTATGTTGATAAACTTTGGATCTTTTGTAAACCCTGTTCTAGTGGCATGGTGCACCCCTTACAGAAAAACCTTCAAATGTTGATCAATGTAGATTAGATTATTTCTGAAAAAAAGCAAGTGATCGTATATTGTTCTCTAATTTTAATCTCCAGTGTATACATAACATAATTATGGGAAACAACCAAATTATGACATTAGTATTAAAAAATATTATACATGGTAATTTTATGTCTTGAGACTGCAGCTTTTACTGAATGCCGCACATCCACTAATGTCAGAGATCTCTACTGCTGTTTTCTGATTAAGTTCCACAAAGCGTCTTGCCATTGCATTAGCATTGAAAGTAAAGCGCTGGGTAAAAAATACAAAAAATGTCCCTAGGGTAAATTTTCCCATTTTTATGCTTTCATTTTTTCCTCCCCTTCTTCCAAAAGCCATAACATCTTTTATTTTTCCCTAAATATAGCCAAATGAGGGCTTTGTTTTTTGCGGGGCGAGTTGTACCTTTGAATGACACCATTCATTCTGCCACATAGTGTACTGTAAAACAGGAAAAAAATCCAAGTGCAGTAAAATTGCAAAGAAAAAAGTGCAATTCCACAATGGTTACGGTATGTATTGTGCCTTTTATTAGACAATGAGATCATTTTTGCAATATGTTGTTTTTTTCAGTAACGTATGGAATGACGAGTTCCAACACCTATTATTACACCAATGTCATGTCTAAACTTTTCCTGAGTACGGCATCTGATAGTGGGGTAACTTTCCAGAGTATTGGCAGCATGAATGATTTTTGGTCGGTAAGTACAATTATTATTGCCCACATTTTTTCTTTATCTCCTTTCAGCATAGGGTTGGGACACTAGTTTCTCAAGTGTGCTTAAAAGGAAGCGATCATCAGAAAATGTTCTATTGTTTAAATCAGGTTTGTGTTTTAACTTTTATTATCGCGCATATTTTTTCCATTAAAATTAAAAAATAGAAATTTTGCAGTTTTTCTACACCAGCCACTGCAGCATTTTTTGGCTATGTGCCCACGGGAGATTAAACTTGCGGATTTATCTGCGTAAAATTCGTGGATTTTCTGGATTTTCCAGATAAATCCGCAGGTTTCAGCATGCACAGACACTCCCCATGTTATCCTATGGGACATGGGGAGTGCTGTGTCCATGCTGCGGAATGTGCGACTGCGGAATATGTTGCGGATATCCCGCAGCCGCACATAACTGCATGTCAATTATTCCTGCGGAAATCCCGGCTCTCCACTATAGAAATAGGGCCGGGACTTCCACAGGTAATCCGCATGAATGTCCGCAGGTTTTCCGCAGCTATTTCGCTGTACTACCGCAGCTAAAAAATAGCTGCGGATTGCGGCAAGCAGCTACGGAAAACCTGCGGCCGTACCTGCGGATATATCCGCAGGTGCGAGCTCCCGTGGGCGCATAGCCTGAAGGGGGCTTTACACGCTACGATATCGTTAATGTTTTATCGCCGGGGTCACGTCGTTAGTGACGCACATCCGGCGTCATTAACGTTATCGCAGCATGTGACTCTTATGTGTGACCTAAAACGATCACAAAAGTGGCAAAAATCGTTTGCTGTGGAGAGGTCGTCCTAAAACCAAAAATCGTTCACCGGTCATTAGCGATGTTGTTCCTCGTTCCTGCGGCAGCACACATCGCTGTGTGTGACACTGCAGGAGCGAGGAACATCTCCTTACCTGCCTCCACCGGCAATGAGGAAGGAAGGAGGTGGGCGGGATGTTTACGTCCCGCTTATCTCCGCCCCTCCGCTTCTATTGGACGGCTGCCGTGTGACGTCGCTGTGACGCCGCATGACCCGCCCCCTTAGAAAGGAGGCGGATCGCCAGCCATAGCGACGTCGCAAGGCAGGTAAGCCGTGTGACGGGGAGCACGATTTTGTGCCCGACGGGCAGCGATATGCCAGTGTCGCACAAACGATGGGGGGCAGGTATGCACGATAGCGATATCGTTACCGAGATCGCTACCGTGTAAAGCCCCCTTAAGTCTCTGTTCATTAGCTGCAATGAACTTACTCCGACCCTATCTTTTATATGGAAGCATCTAATGAGCGTGTGCAAAGGTCATTGTGAAGAGAGGGAGGGGGAGCAGAGTTAGCTGTGACATCGCCTATTGTGATTGGTGGATCCCATGTTATTAGCTGTGTACAGAGGTGTTACTTCTGTTTGTAATCCAACCTCTGATTATAATGAGACTGATGAAAACTCTTCCTGAATGATGTTAAAGTCTACAATAGCCTCAGTGGCCAATGTGAAAATTGCAAGATTACCTATTTTTGTTTTCTAAATAAAGATTGGGATAAGAAAAAACATTGCTGAAGTGTTTAAAAAAATACATATGACACACAATAAAAACAAAATTAAAGAATAGGTCATTTTCTGATGACACATTCCCTTTAAATGTGTGAAATTCATTAAGCAACTCATAATATGACTTAAAGGGAACCCATCAGGTCCCCTATGCCCTTCAACCCGGCAACATTGAAACCTGTATGCCAAAATTCTCTCCCCAATCAGCCCTGTATAATGTTATTCATTAATATGAATGTTTAAAAAAAAAAACACTTATAAACCTTGCTGTTCCTATGCTAATTTTGGCCTTGACTAGTCGCAAGGGCATTGTTTCCAAACACTAGTTGGCCATCTTTCCATGTTATCACGCGCCTGTGATAACAAGATTTCCACAAGCCGGCGTCACCACCAGCTCCTGGAAATCTTGCGCATGGTTCATTTTGGCCTCGTCACTGCTCTTGAGAAGCAGGGTGTACACTTGCCGGCTTCATTAGGCGCACTGCGCATAACCAGAAGTTTGGAAGACATGTATGTGAGACGTCTTCTGAACTTCAGGTAATGCCAAGTGCACCTAATGAAGCCAAGAAGTGTCCACCCTGCTTCTGAGGCGAACTGATGCGGCCAAAATGAACCGCGCTCATACGTGACATTTTCAGGAGTTGTCTTGCTGTTACTCTCCAGTGCACATTGAGATTCCTGAACATTTTCTGATTTTACTGCGATGTGCAAATGTTCCCTTCATATTTTTGCAGTGTATTACATGTATTTATGAATGATAACTCAGTATATAACAGCAGCTGTGTCAAGTAACCAGCAAAAAGGGAATAATAAAAAACTGAATAGTGCTGTGATGTTGAAGCTGACCGCAACAGTTAATAACTTCTATGACCGCTTTTATAAAACATGGTTTTATTGGGTGGAATTTAGATCTTCTGCTGAATATAAAGCCCATATTAAAGAAAATGTAACGTAGGACTCACCCTTGTTCTCTTGGGCCTTCTATACTCTTTTCCCTTTCTCTTTTCTTATCTTCTTTCTCGGCTTTGATTTTATATTTGGCTTGTATTGTAACATAACTGTACAAAATGTTTCACTACTTTATAATTGTTGCTAAGATTTTATGATGACTAACGATCTCAATGTCAATATAATAATTCACGTTCCTTATGTCAATCTATATGGATATTATTTTATTATTTTGGTGTTTCTTGCGATCATGCACATTCAGTGCCTTTGGTGTTTGTTGTTTCTTTTGCAATTTAATGGATAAAGAAATTAAAAAAAAAAGGTTTTTCTAATAATAATAATATTACTCAACTGAATTTTTTCTTTATTGTGTTTCGTAGAACACTAACTGCCATATTCTTAATTTTATCTACTAGTATACACAGGGACCATTACTTGATGGACTTTATTGGACCAAATGGTACAATAACGTGTCTCTAGATAACACTCAAAACTCCTTTATATACTATGAGAACCTGTTACTTGGAGTCCCCCGAATGCGACAGCTGAAAGTAGAAAACAATTCATGTGTTGTTCATAAAGACTTCAGAGAAGATATCTCTGGCTGCTATGATACGTATTCTGAAGATGAAGAGGACAAAAATCCATTTGGGCTAGATAATGGGACAGCGTAAGTATCGCATGAGTTATTCAATTAAGTATTTCTGCTCTACGTTCTATTATGGAATGTAGGTAAATTTTATCCTTTGATAAAATTATTTCAGTCTGTATGAAAATACATTTACAAATAATCCCCATATTCATTGTAAGGGAATGTTGACATGTAAGGGATATGTAATAGATATTTCTTTCAAGGAAAATACAAAGTGTATTACATTAGCAGCAAAATAGATGGAATTTTACCAAATACTCACAACTCAGAAATGCTATGCAGCGGACACAAACCTGCGGTGTGGATTTTAAGTTTTTTAAGTTATCTCCATATCAATTCATGCTGAATGCATATTGATATTCTACAATTTAAGGGAACCTGTCATCTGCTTCATGACATCCAAACTCTGTGGGTAGCATGAATCAGATCCTGACTGCACTATTACAGTCCGATATATATTTCTCTGAAAATACTCTAGTATTCCAGACACAATATAGTTCAAAGATTAGGCTGGTGCCTAAATGATAATTTTGCCACCAGTTGTCACACCCGGATGAGGGAACAACCAGCATGCGGTGCAACACAGATGGGAACACCAGGGTAGATGATCACGTAAGGTCTTGGCGTTAGGGAGCGGGGGTGAGATGTTACCTCCTAACACTCACCTGCGACTGAGCCCTGTGTTCCTCTATCATTCATATGTGACGCTCCTGAATCTATCAGGGTGTCACAGGGAACTGCAGTCCTTTCACTTATGGTGCAGAACTCACCTTACATGGTTATGGGATCCTAACCTTTGGTATTGCTCCATCAGCATGCAAATCCTAACCACACCACACCCTGTCAGGCCCACCAGTGGGTGGTCTAGCTGGAAAAGGGCCACCCGCCTAGGGGTCAGATAGACTGGTGGGAGGGACATAGTCAGTTGAGTAGTAGCCCTCAGAGAGCGAGGAGCTGAGGGAGTTGTAGCTCCATGGGAGACTTTGGCTGGGTCGCAGACGGTGGTCTGGGACCGGAGGAGTTGGAGACCCGGTCGCAGGGTATTACAGAAGGGTGACCAGACTTAAATGGGGCTTTACACGCTACGATATCGTTAATGTTTTATCGTCGGGGTCACGTTGTTAGTGACGCACATCTGGTGTCATTAACGATATCGCAGCGTGTGACACTTACCAGCGACCTTAAGCGACCTCAAAAATGGTGAAAATTGTTCACCATGGAGAGGTCGTCCCAAAGCCAAAAATCGGTAATGGTTGATTATCGATGTGGTTCGTCGCTCCTGCGGCAGCACACATCGCTGTGTGTGACACCGAAGGAGCGAGGAACATCTCCGTACCTGCCGCCGGCCGTAATGCGGAAGGAAGAAGGTGGGCAGGATGTTACGTCCCGCTCATCTCCGCCCCTCCGCTTTGATTGGCTGGCCGCTTAGTGACGTCGCCGTGACGCCGAACGCACCTCCCCCTTGAGGGAGGGATTGTTCGGCAGTCACAGCAACGCCGCCGACCAGGTAAGTGCGTGTGACGCTGCTGTAGCGATAATGTTCGCTGCGGCAGCGATCACACGAAATCGCATGCACGACGGGGGCGGGTGCTTTTGCGTACAATAACGCTAGCAATTGCTAGCGATATCATAGTGTGTAAAGCCCGCTTTAGTTTTGGAGAATGGTCGTCACCGGAAAATCTAGTAACCAAACTGGTACCGAGCATGGCGGGGTACTGGACTCTAGATCAGGGAGTAGCTTTATGCAAACTGATAATTAATCTGTGGCGGATAGTCTCTTTGTGAACTTTCCCCAAAAGCTCAGAGATCGAAGGCACCAACACAATGAGGGGGATAGGGCTTTCCAGCTTATGCAGCCCACTGAAATCCCAAGTGTCAGCCATCGAGAGCACAGCTCCTCTAACTAATCGTTGGGAGCGGGACCCTGAAAGCTTTAGGCCAAGGGGTCACTCAGAAACGTCTAAACTTAGTGCACGGAGGCAGGCCCAGAACCATCAGCAATAGCAACAGGGACGGATTCCCGGAAGCGCTCCCCTGAGTGGTAGTGACCCCCAGAGACTTAGTTTACTCTTGTGTCAGAGTCTGATTAATGGTCGCACCAACATCCACACAGACTGAGTGAGTACGCTGATTTCCCCTGAGTCTCCCTGCCTGGCCTGCACCACGCTCCGCTACATCTCTATCATCCAGAGTCCCGGGGCCTACCCTACCCGTGGAGGGAACGTCATCTGGCTGCCCCGCTCCATCTACCCCGGGTACTCCCATCGGCAGCAGCGGTACTCCCCTTACCGCGAACCACGGGTGGCGGGAACACTAACCCCCCTTGTAAATAGCCCCTTTTATTTTCGAGTGTCCGCAAGCCCCCGGGTCCAGAGACCCTCGAGCCACAGCAACCCCGGATCCGAGCAGTCCGGCTGCTGCAGGGGTGGTACACATATATGGGTCCTTCCCCTCCATAACATGCCCTCGCATTAGACTCCGCCATTTTGTTTTCCGCGTGCGTAGAACAGTGCTGCCATAAGCAACAAACACAAAGTTTTGAACACATATATTAGACACATAAGACTTTCATGTGATGTAACATTCGTTACCATAGAAACAAAAAAAGATCACAAAGCCAAAGACTTATCAGCAGCCCCTCGTTCTATTGCAACAAAGTATATACTAAAAGAAAATATACAGTACCTAAAAGATGTGGCCGGGGATCATAACCAGAGACCAGACTACTGCGGCGCCTGGCACTGGCTGGCTCTTCCGAGCTCACTTGCAAGTGATTGACAGGTAGTTCACTATGTATACACACACAGGAGTGACCTGTCAATCACCTGCAACAGTGCTAGTATGGGTCGGCCAGTGGATGCATCAGACTAGTCTGGTCTTTAGCTATCTCTCCTGTCTCCTCCATACACAGCATTCTCTTCCACGACATTATCAGGGAAAAGTTAGGAGAACCACACAAAGACTGTTATACAATCCCACCAATAATGATGGATTCAGTCAACTTTAATGTGTTTGAGGTTTTTTATCCTTTTGCTGTACTAATGGTGAAATCTGGCGAAAATATACAGCAAAATTGCAGAAAATCAAAATAGAAAGGTCAAAATTAATATTTGACTCTGTTAATCATCAATATATCAAATAGACAGATACAGTAATTTTTTTTTCTATTTCTCATCAGATGGACATATTTTACAGAAAAAGAACTAGGAGGCTCTTCCCACTGGGGTAAAATAGCAACGTACAGCGGAGGAGGTTATTATGTAGATTTTCAGTTGACAAAGCAGGATACATTAAGAACTCTCCAAATTCTGAAAAGTAACCTGTGGTTGGATAGAGGAACACGAGTCATTTTTGTTGACTTTTCAGTCTACAATGCCAACATCAATCTATTCTGTGTCTTAAGGTAAGCATTTATCATATATGCTATTGCGAATTCACACAAGCATATGCAGTAAGGTAAGGAAAAAAAAATGAACACTCAACGATTTTTGCTGTGCCATGATAGAAGTGCTTTAAGTGCTTTATTCAAGCTTGAAGATTACATGCTACGGCAAACAGGGAGGGGGTTAGTCAGGACAGCACGTTAGACGACGGCTGTTTCGCACCCTGGGGTGGTGCTTCGACGGGTCTAACAGTTTGTGACCTCACATCCTGGTTATTTAACTCAGCGGGTCACGCTGTCATTAAAGGTGTGTTAAAAACAGATTAAAAATAATATCCAAGAAAGCAATATGCCACACAGAATAGCAATGGCAGGCAGACAACCAATAAATAGACCTTTTTTTAACCCAAAAAGACAATTAGTCGTTTGTTTCATTAAGGCCGAGTGGGCCCATAGCATTGTATCTAATAATATATTCAGCTTCTCTACGCAAGAGTAACTTATGGGTATCACCACCCCTTGCTGGTGTTTCAACTACCTCTAAACCAGCAAAAGTTAAAGCATTGCAATTTGCGTCATGTGAATCTCCTATATGATGAATTAATTTGGTAGCACCAATTCCAGTGGCAATGGAGTTGCGATGTTCTCTAAAATGTATAAACAGTGGTCTAATTGATTAATTCATCATATAAGAGATTCACATGACGCAAATGGCAATGCTTTAACTTTTGCTGGTTTAGAGGTAGTTGAAACACCAGCAAGGGGTGGTAACACCCATAAGTTACTCTTGCGTAGAGAAGCTGAATATATTATTAGATACAATGCTATGGGCCCACTCGGCCTTAATGAAAAAAAACGACTTAATTGTCTTTTTGGGTTAAAAAAAACTGTCTATTTATTAGTTGTCTGCCTGCCATTGCTATTCTGTGTGGCATATTGCTTTCTTGGATATTGTTTTTAATCTGTTTTTAACACACCTTTACTGACAGCGTGACCCGCTGATTTAAATAACCAGGATGTGATGTCACAAACTGTTAGACCCGTCGAAGCACCACCCCAGGGTGCGAAACGGCCGTCGTCTAACGTGCTGTCCTGTCTCACCCCCTCCCCATTTGCCGTAGCATGTAATCTTCAAGCTTGAATATAACACTTCTAACATCGCACAGCAAAAATCGGTGAGTGCTCATTGTTTTCTCCTTACCTTACTGCACATGAGAGATTTTTTTGTCTGCCTTTTGGAATGAGCACCATGTAGCTGTGATATACCTTCCCTTGATTGGGTCCTGATGTATAACTGTGCAGGTTGAAGTTGTGAAATATAAGCTTCAGTGTGAATTCCGGCTAAACACCTGTTGGAGGTTTATATTTGGAGCAGTGCCCTGTAATTCCTTCTCACAGTTCTCTTCACACAAGCATATATAGGCTGCATTCTCTCATCCATATTCCCACTCAAAATCCCGGCTGACCTTTGGTGATGTGATCTGAACTAACAGCATCATATTTATCTGAGATTCAGTTAATGGGACCCAATGGTTGGCCAAGAATTGCAGTCATCATAACACAGAGAACCAAATACACCCATATGGTTGTATGATTGAGCCCTTAGGGTACAATACTAGGTGCGGAGCACTACGCTGCTAAATGGCCTGCATTTACTAACAATTTTATGTCATTGAAATAGGAGAGGACAAATGGAGAAAATGCACCTAAATTATGAAACCACGTACCTCTTTATTATATTTGTGCCACGAATTTGCTCCTTTTATGTTTTGCCTTTGATACATAGGGGTTAAGACATATTAACAACTTGACCGTTCACTTTTCTAATAATGTTGCAAAGATTTGTGCAATTTTGTTGAAAAATTCCAGCAAAATCAGATGTAAACTGAGTTTCAAAATTGGGTTGGGTTAATTTGTAAGCAGCAGAGAAACGTTCAATCTTCAGTTGAGGGAGAATTAATCAAATTGCCGTTTCCATAGTTTACACAGCAAAGTATAGGAAGAATTGTCTATTTACTCTCCTATTGTTGTAACCTGTTTCCACAGACTTGTGGTAGAATTTCCAGCTACAGGTGGTGCCATACCTTCTTGGCAGATCCGCACAGTCAAGCTCATCCGATATGTCAGCAATTGGGACTATTTTATCATTGCCTGTGAAATTATCTTCTGTGTGTTCATCTTTTACTATGTGGTGGAGGAGATTCTGGAGCTGAGAATACATAGATTCAAATACTTTACAAGTATCTGGAATATTCTGGATGTTGTAGTTATAATGGTGAGAATACTTTCTTAGTTAATTGCTATATTTTTTTTCTATTATTCTCCATCTTTATTACACTTACTATCAGTTCTTTAGTAAATACATGCATCCTCCATAAAATAACAATTCTGTAGTTTTGTTTATTATAAGGATGAGCAGAACCATGGAAGTTCGGGTTCTCCAGGTTTGGATGGACTTTAGTTAAGAGCTTGGTTTGGGACCCACACTCCGAATGCCATATGAGTCAATGCAGACCCGTACTTCTGTCCTGTAAAATGGCTGTAAAATGGTCGTAGTAATGGCTAGGGGCCTCTAATTGGAAGAAAAATGGGAGCAATTGTCCTGCAAACAAATGTGGAGAGGGAATACATTTTAAAATAAAAATGATGTGGGGCCCCACCTATTTTTGATCAACAGCTCAAGCAAAGCAGACTACTGCGGGCTGCAGCCCTCAGTTGTCTGCTTTACCTTGGCTGGTTATTAAAAAGAGAGGGGATCTGAAGTTGTTTTTCAAAATTATATAAATAAATAAAAAAAACTGAGTGGACTCTGCCCTATTTTTGATAACCAGCCAAGGTAAAGCAGACAGCTAAAGGCTGCAGCCCACAGATGTCTGCTTTACCTGTGCTGGTTAATAAAAATAGGCAGGACCCCACATCATTTTTATTTTTACATTTTTTCCCTATCCATGGTTATTTGGACCCTACTAGCCTAGAAATAGTAGCCCCCAACCACTCCAGAAGTATTGCATCCATTAGATGTGACAATTCTGCAGCTGAGCCGGTCTCTTGCCAAGTGCTCTGATGTGGTGGCAATTGGTGTAATACTTTTGAGGTTGATGTCTGCTGTGAATTGACAGCTGGCATCAAGCCCAGTGGTTAGTAATGGATAGGCGTCTATCAGACACCCCCATTAATAACCCAGCAAGTATACAGTTAAAAAAACACACAGGGAAACATAGTTTATTTGAAAAAAAAACTGCTCCAGATTCCCTTGTTCACCAATTTCTTGAGAAAAAAAATCCTCAAAGTTCTGAAGCAATCCAATCGGGGAATAAACACTCCTCCACATTCCCGTATTCATCAATTTATTGATTAAAAATAAATCCTGGATTTTCTGACGTAATCCAATGCAGTAATTTCCCATGATGCCCATTGATTCTTATGGACCTTTGTTCTGAGAAAATTCTCAGACCAAAGCTCCATAGATCATTGCTGGTCAGCAGCAGATCTGCAATTTCTCACACTAGTAATATAGGTGACTGTGTACTCTGTGTACATCCAGGACACTCACTAAGTAGCTCATATATCAGCAGAGCTTCTATACTGCAATTAATTTTTTCTTTATGTGCTTTCCTCAAGTTAATAATAGTTTATTTTCACTGTAAGCTCTTATGAGCATGGTTGCCATTATTTTTGCTTTAATTATTGTATTTTTTTAACTGTTACAGTCAGGGCCAGAAATATTTGGACAGTGACACAAGTTTTGTTATTTTAGCTGTTTACAAAAACATGTTCAGAAATACAATTATATATATATAATATGGGCTGAAAGTGCACACTCCCAGCTGCAATATGAGAGTTTTCACATCCAAATCGGAGAAAGGGTTTAGGAATCATAGCTCTGTAATGCATAGCCTCCTCTTTTTAAAGGGACCAAAAGTAATTGGACAAGGGACTCTAAGGGCTGCAATTAACTCTGAAGGCGTCTCCCTCATTAACCTGTAATCAATGAAGTAGTTAAAAGGTCTGGGGTTGATTACAGGTGTGTGGTTTTGCATTTGGAAGCTGTTGCTGTGACCAGACAACATGCGGTCTAAGGAACTCTCAATTGAGGTGAAGCAGAACATCCTGAGGCTGAAAAAAAAGAAAAAATCCATCAGAGAGATAGCAGACATGCTTGGAGCAGCAAAATCAACAGTCAAGTACATTCTAAGAAAAAAGGAATTGACTGGTGAGCTTGGGAACTCAAAAAGGCCTGGGCGTCCACGGATGACAACAGTGGTGGATGATCGCCGCATACTTTCTTTGGTGAAGAAGAACCCGTTCACAACATCAACTGAAGTCCAGAACACTCTCAGTGAAGTAGGTGTATCTGTCTCTAAGTCAACAGTAAAGAGAAGACTCCATGAAAGTAAATACAAAGGGTTCACATCTAGATGCAAACCATTCATCAATTCCAAAAATAGACAGGCCAGAGTTAAATTTGCTGAAAAACACCTCATGAAGCCAGCTCAGTTCTGGAAAAGTATTCTATGGACAGATGAGACAAAGATCAACCTGTACCAGAATGATGGGAAGAAAAAAGTTTGGAGAAGAAAGGGAACGGCACATGATCCAAGACACACCACATCCTCTGTAAAACATGGTGGAGGCAACGTGATGGCATGGGCATGCATGGCTTTCAATGGCACTGGGTCACTTGTGTTTATTGATGACATAACAGCAGACAAGAGTAGCCGGATGAATTCTGAAGTGTACAGGGATATACTTTCAGCCCAGATTCAGCCAAATGCCGCAAAGTTGATCGGACGGCGCTTCATAGTACAGATGGACAATGACCCCAAGCATACAGCCAAAGCTACCCAGGAGTTCATGAGTGCAAAAAAGTGGAACATTCTGCAATGGCCAAGTCAATCACCAGATCTTAACCCAATTGAGCATGCATTTCACTTGCTCAAATCAGACTTAAGACGGAAAGACCCACAAACAAGCAAGACCTGAAGGCTGCGGCTGTAAAGGCCTGGCAAAGCATTAAGAAGGAGGAAACCCAGCGTTTGGTGATGTCCATGGGTTCCAGACTTAAGGCAGCGATTGCCTCCAAAGGATTCGCAACAAAATATTGAAAATAAAAATATTTTGTTTGGGTTTGGTTTATTTGTCCAATTACTTTTGACCGCCTAAAATGTGGAGTGTTTGTAAACAAATGTGTACAATTCCTACAATTTCTATCAGATATTTTTGTTCAAACCTTCAAATTAAACGTTACAATCTGCACTTGAATTCTGTTGTAGAGGTTTCATCTCAAATCCAATGTGGTGGCATGCAGAGCCCAACTCACGAAAATTGTGTCACTGTCCAAATATTTCTGGACCTAACTGTAAGTATGAATCTTTGTATATGAACCTCTAAATTGTAAAGCGCTGCGGAATATGTTGGCGCTATAGAAATTGATATTATCATTATGATTATTATTATTATTTTTCTGCCCTCCCTGTGGCTGTAGATACTTTCTTCCCTGTCCACAATGTTTGGATTTGTGTACAACCCCTCCCCTTACTGGTGTTATTTTTAACAGTGAGAAAAGAGAAAGGGAGAGCAGAGAAAGCCATCATAACAAGAAGCAAGAGTTCTAATGGATTTCTATCAAATTTGTAGATTGAAAAACGACTTGTAGATATTGCATCAGTGGAATGGTAGAAAATTTTAACGAAATATTTATAGAAAATTGCCTAATTTTACATTCAGGAACAATTTAAAAAAATGTGCAAAGGTATACAAAACCTTCAATTAGTAAAGTTAACCATACATTGGCACATGTCACTCGCTCTACCAACTCTCATACTTCAGTAAAGTATTGCTTCTCATTTTAAAACAGGGAAGGATGTTTTTTTTTTATTGTGGCATACTTCATCAGATGGCATAAGTAGATAAGTGTGTGAATGTGAATATATATCCATGACATTCATAGTTAAGTAACTGATTCCATTTTGTTAAGCTTTCTCTTGTAGCCATTGCATTTCATATCTTTCGGACTATTGAAGTGAATCGACTCATGGGATCACTACTGGAAAATCCCAAAATATATGCAGACTTTGAATTCCTAGCATTTTGGCAGACACAGTACAACAACATGAATGCTGTCAATCTTTTCTTCGCATGGATTAAAGTAAGTGGGCAGTTTTCATGGTCTATTATAGAGGAATAGTGGATAAATGACACTGAAGAAGTGATCAATAGCACAAAAAATGCAGATATTCTAATTTTAAGTGAAGTGCACATCCAGACAAAAATAAAAACGGAACTGAATCTATGTTTTATTTTCCTCACTTATAAAACATCAATTTATGCCTCAGTGATTCACAGACATTATCATCACTGCCCCCATTGGAGCCCACAATCTCATTTCCCTATCAGTATGTCTTTGAAATGTGGGAAGAAATAGGAGAACTCAGGAAATCCACACAAACTTGGGGAGAACATAGACTCCTTGCAGATGTTGTACTCAGTGAGATTTAAGCCAAAGGCCTCAGTCGCACAGCAAAGCAACAGTGCTCACCAACATGCTGCCCATATGTAGTTATTGTGTGCAGTATTTGGCTTGTAAACCCTTACTTTTAAAATCGTGGAAGAGAATGTCTTTATACAGAGGAGGTAAAAGTCTTCCAAACCCACACATTTAAAGATCAGTCAACTATATAATGTGTTAGGATGTTGGGGATGGGAAGGATCCGGCCATTGGGATTTGAACAGCTGATCCTTTTGTTTTGCTGGCAGCGCTACCAGCTCTAAACACAGAAGCACTCGAGTAGCAGGGCACGGGGTGTAAGTCATAGGCGATTTTCTCTCGCACTCCAGCACTCCTCAGGAAAGATGGCTGGATGTGTGGACTTGTGTTGTAAAAGCAATTTATCCATGTAGGACGAACGCTGCTGATGGCTTTGGTTGGCCAGGACTAGATGTTCACTTAAGCACAGAAGGAGACGGACAGTTCTTAAAACACAGTCCTTTACATAAATGTAACTTGACAAACACAGTACACAGGGAATAGTGGCTACTCATCTACTCAGAGTTTCTTGCTCAGTACAAAGCATCACCACCAATGTTCCCTCCACTTCTTTTAACCTAGTTGTTTCTGTCCACTTTAGTCCCGGTTGTTTCACCACCATCCCGCTCAACATCATACTTCCATCCATAAGACTCATTCCGTCCCTTTTTTGAGACTCCGGGTCCAGATTTCCTTGCCAAGGAGATAGGTTGCCCCTATTGCCAAACCCTAGCCTCACGCTACTGATGAAAAGGGAACCCTAGGGGATGTTCCGAAAGCGTCTCATGAACTGTGTGACCAGATCCTTCACCTTCTGTAGTCGTGGGCTGTCTGGGGTCTTTATACTGAGAGTCCTGTATGAGAAACCAACTACCATAGTCACTAGTTCTCCTGCTCACCACGCTGACCCAACTATGTTGGATACTTTGTGCACCTTTCACCTTTTTTTTCACATTATTTCTGATTCCAGTCTCCTTCAGCTGTAGAGACACCCATGTCATGCAGCCTTGCTGAGCTCTCAGAATTTCGTCTGCTCCAGCTGCAAACTGATCCCTGTCTAAATTTCTAGAAGGAAACCTGTTCCTTTCCCTGCATGCTAACCCCTCCCCTATGGGCTAGTCCCAACATTAACACTGATACACAGGAGGACGAGAGTTTCGCAGGGTCAAGCTTTCTCAAGGTGGGGAGCCAGAGTCATCACTCTGGCTCCACACCTTGAGAAAGCTTGACCCCGCGAAACGCGCGTCGGATGGAGATCCTGGGCGGTATTCAGGGACTTCATTGAGCCTTTTTGGACAGTGTTCTGGCTTGCAGGACTTGGAGTACATTCTTTGAATATTTTATTGCACTAGCACTTTAGGTAAGAAACTGCAGTTAGTACTTTATGTGCCCTTATACTGCTTGGTCCTTGTACCTTAATTATACATTCACTCTGTGACTCAGTCTCACCATAGTTTCCCCCTTATTACCTGGAGGAATTTTTTGTATTGCAATCCCCTTTCATTATGAAACTATGGTGACTCAGTGTTACGGGGGGCTGTCTGATAATAACCTAAAGGAGTATCAGACAGTCAGGGTCCACCGTGCAAAGACTTTGCTGCAGACTATGGCAGAGTGCAATACCTCTGTTAACTCACAGAAGGATATAATAAGTAAGTAAAGCAATTCCTCCCTTACTTGGAGGGTGTGTGGAATGATCTCTGTTAATAATCACAGAGACAAAGGCAATGTGTGCGAAATGGCACCTACCTAGGTCCGCTCTTCTAGTGGTGCAAAAGAGACGAACAGCAGCGTAGGCCGCACAAAGCTCCTACCTGCGTTCGCTCCACTAGTGTGCGAGGACACGAACCACTAGATATGGCACCTGCCTAGGTCCGCTCTTCTAGTGGTGCAAAAGAGACGAACAGCAGCGTAAGCCGCACAAAGCTCCTACCTCTGTTTGCTCCCCTAGTGTGCGAGGATATGAACAACTGCCAGACGCAGTATAAGGAACGTTACCCTAGCGGCAACGTCCACCTACGAGTCGAATCACAAGACCCAGCCAGACCATGTGCCTCAGGCACCTGCCTATGTCCGCTCCCCTAAGAGGTAAGGATACGGACAGCAGCCGAAGCTGTAAGGTATAAGAACGCTACCCTGCCGGTAGCGCTCACCTAGCATACACAGAGGAATGCCTAGAGGAACACGCACAGAGTGTCTACTCTTATGCATGAACCAAGAGGACTGAGCGCCATGCGGCGTGTGTCAGGGTCTTATATAGACTCTGTGCCTCATCCAAGATGGAGGACACCAGAGCCAATCCGCTGCCAGAACGACAGGAGTGACGTCATGCTGGCCTATCACCGAGCAAGGCGTCACAAGCACATGACCAGCGACCAATCGGCATAGAAGGTGTCAGAGACATGTGACCTCGTGTCAGCGATGATGTCACCCGTACATGTGCAATGGCTCCAAGATAGGACTTAGTCTCCGGCGCTCGCACATGTGCAGTAGCAAGAAATCTGGACTTAGTCTCCAACGCTCGCACATGTGCAGTAGCAAGAAATCTGGACATAGTCTCCAGTGCTCGCAGCAACCGTAACACTCAGGTTATAATCTCACCATAGTTTTCTCCCTATTGCCTGGAGATCCTATGTTGGAATTTTTGTGCTGCAACTCCTTTCACTGTCCTTGCGCTGTACTATCACTACTTGCCTATGTCTTGAGCTAAAATGGTGACAGCCCCTATTTCTTATAGCCATTTATTCTATATTTTGATATATACCTGTTGGCTGTCTTTCATTCTACCATACTTAGACACTGGCATTCTGTCCCTCCTTTATTTTCATGGTAGTGTACCATCATTTTTAATCGTGCTGTGTTGTGTATGTTTCAAATAAAGTTTTTGTAATTTTGCACTTTACTCTCGTCCTCCTGTGTATCACTGTTACTATGAGTAGTGCTGGCACCTTCTTTGCCGTATATTGGCTGACCTGGTGCTCATATTAAGGGCTTCTATTATGAGAATTGTATTGCCAACATTAACACTGTCTGCCTCTACAGCCTGTAGCTCGGCAGACCAGACCTTTACCCTACATGTCTATACACATACATTATAATTCTCTTCATTATCACATCCTACATAACACTGCTATGCCTTCCATTATACAGGAACATTTCACATTACATTATTAATACTGCTACATCTTACAAATTCCTATCTTATATTACTAACACTTATCTTTACCATGCATTACATTTCACAGCATTGTGGTTTTCTTCTTCATTGTTAGATTTTACCATACCCGACCCTTGGTATGCACAGGAGATAAGCTGATGCCTGATGTGTCTGGAAGCAACTTATTTCTGCTGGTGGGGGTCTCAGAGGTTAAAACCACAGATGATAAATTGATGGCATATCTTTGCAATGTGTCATAATTATATATTCCATATAATATTGGAATATTTCTTCAAAGCAACACCTCAGCCTTTTTTTTATTATTACTTTACCGCTGGAGTGTTGCTTTAAATTTAAGTTCCCTGACACCTACTCTTATACTGCTCCAGTCAGTCTTCTGCAGCTTGTGACCAGTGCCGACTGATCCAGCATTTCATGGAGCAATTTTTTCAATGCAAGTCTATGAGAGTCTTGGTCTGGCCTGGTTCTGGCTCTCATAGACGGGCATTATAGCCAGTCAGAAGTTGTAGTCACAAGATGTTGCTGAGGGAGCAGAGCGTCGTCGGTAAATGTTGAAGATGCTGGAGAGGAGTATATTACTAGAGGCAGGTATGTAAGATTAAAAGCACCACTCCTGTGCTGAAAAAAACCCAAAGACACTAGAATGTAGCTTAGATTGTTGAATTTTTAAAGAAAGTTCCGTAAGACTCAGATTACACTGAAATGTTTGCGTTTAATTGATTTTAATGGGTTTTCTAGAGTTGGCAATTACAATAAATAAATAAAATAAAAATGATTCAACTGTATCTCAAAATAATTGTAACTGATGCAACAAATCATTTATTTCATTTCTCTGTTTCTAAAATGGAACCAAGAAATGGAATCTCCGAACAGACATGTGAACAGAGCCCGTATAGTCTCTGAAAGAAGGATTTAACCAGAACTAAAGTGACATTTTTGCCCGCTACATTAACCCTTATATCCATTGCTTCATTTCTTCTCTCCAGATCTTTAAATATATTAGCTTCAATAAGACAATGACACAACTCTCATCCACTCTTGCTCGTTGTGCGAAGGATATATTGGGCTTTGCTATCATGTTCTTCATAGTGTTTTTTGCCTATGCCCAGCTGGGATATCTCTTGTTTGGAACCCAAGTGGAAAACTTCAGTACATTTGTAAAGTGCATGTAAGTTATCATATTGTTTACAGGTATTCGTATAACTATATTAAGCGTACTGTTGCAATTTATAACTTATATTGTGTATACTCATCACAATTAGGATCTATTCAGTGATGTACATATTAAAATCAAGTCTGCTGAATGCCTCACCAAAGGGGAACCTGTGAGCAAAAAAAACAAAAAACAAAATCAAAACAGTATTTACCTGCTGCGATAGTGGTGATCTGTAGGCAAATACCATTTTATAGATGTTCTTCAGTCTGGCTGGAGGTGCAGTGAAAGGGAGAAAATGAACTTATATTCTCCCTGCAGCTGCTCACTTCCAGTCATCGGGTCTGTGAGTAGTCTGTGCACTCTATACAGTGAGCGTTCAGTAATTGCTTTCCCTAATTATTGACTGACTTCCTGCTCTACATATTTACTACATAGTGAGAAGTCATTCAATGAGCAGTGGGTGTAATAACTGTCCTCTAACTGGGCAATGATCACCGACTGCTCACAGCCCCCAGAAACACCCCCATGACTGAAAGCAAACAACTACAGAGAAAATGCAATTTCATTTTCTCCCTCTGGCCGCACTTCAGGATAGGTAGCCAAACATGTTGAAAATGATATTTAACTGATTACCACTATGGCCACTATTAAATGGTTTGTTTTTTTTTACATCTTTTCTTTAAAACATTATTCCCATCCTTAAAGGAGTTTCCCACTCCTATTACTTGCCGAATCCAAGTCTCATAGAGAAAGAATAAAGTGCATGTTCTCTAAATCGGCCGAGGTGCCAATAAATGAGCCTCCTTTAATGTCCCAAGACATATAGCAAAACTGACATAAGACGTGCCAAATTTACCTTTAAGAAATTTGGTGCATATTTACCTCTCCCTGTTACAGAAAAAAAAAATTATTCCAATTTGTGGCATTAAATTAAATTTGTTGAGACATAGGCGGCCCTCTTCTTCACACTGAGGCTAGGGCCCCACTTTGCATTCTCCTACTTGCAGTTTAGAACGCACGTTTTTGCCTTAATTGATTTATCCAAAGTTGCCTTTTTCTGAAATTTAACGCATGTGTATTTCCCGCATTTTAGATGCGTTTTCAGCGCTTTTTACATGCTTTTCCACTTGCGTTTGGAAAGATGCGTTTTGAACATCAAGACACTGCTAAATAAAGTTTAAGCAGTCAAACAGAATGAAAAAAAGGAAAAAAGTTAAACATCTATAATTTAAAGTAAAATAATGGAAATATATTTCTATCATTAATTTTTTGCGTTAATTCAATATTTAACGAAAAATTAGCAATAAATTAATAATTTTTTTAATTTTATTGGTCGGTCTATGTGTGTGTGCAAAGGGACATATGAAATCATTATGTTGATGTCCAAAAAACATGTGTTTTTGAAGTCCAAAACGCATGTTTTCTGCACCAAAAAAGCAGGTTAAACGCAGGTATTTGGAGGATTCTTGGTTTTTGCCATTTTCTCATTGACTTTAATGTTATCAAAACTGACCAAAAATGGCAAAAACAATTGACATGTTGCTTCTTTGAACGTATGGTTTTTGCCACAAAATATGCAAATTCGCAGATGCGTTTACAAACGCAAAGTGCGGTCGGAAAAATCACATTTGCGATTGATTTTAATGGGAAATGGAAACGCAAGCATTTTGGCAGGAAAAAGGTGCTTCTCAAAAGGGACCAAAAAAGCACCAGAAACGCAGGTGGAAACGCAAAGTGGGGCCCTAGCCTTAGTATTGCCTACTAATCTTGACCCTTTTGAAAAGTGATAGAAAAATTGCAAAAAAAGTCAAAATTAAATATGGTAGAGGACAATATTTACTTTTTTTTTTTACATCAGAAAAGTGGAATGCAAACTTTAACAAGTTACCATCATTGTCCTTTTAAAATTCATGTCATTTAATTTATCTTTTTTTTTTTGTAGATTTACCCAGTTTAGAATAATTTTAGGAGATTTTGACTATGATGCCATTGACAATGCAAACAGAATTCTGGGACCCATTTACTTTGTCACCTACGTCTTCTTTGTCTTCTTTGTGTTGTTGGTAAGCCTGAAAAGTTCTAGCCATTTCTCAGTATCACAATTTCTGTTCTGCCTACTATCATATAGCGCATGCGTGAATTGTTTTAGGCTAGTTCCACACATACAATCCTGACACATTAACTATAGCGACATCCACTGGAAAAAGAAATCCACATAATTCTGCATAGTTGAAAATCCAAAGCCTGCTTATTTTTCTATGTGCAAATTTTAAAAGTCTCAAACTCTTGTCTGGTAATGTATTTCGCTGCAGATTTTACCAGTGTATTCCACAGATAAAATACACCATGTGTAAATTGACCTTTAGAAGCTACATTAATTTACAAAACATATATTGTCCCCAGAGGTTCACACATATCTACAAGATTTTTATGTATTATGTATTGTGGCATATTATTCATCTAGAAATTGTCTGATCCCAATATATACCTCTCACCATGATATAATGAAAGCATGCTACTTTCATGGTATGTCGTGTCTTCAACCATTGTTAATTATGTTTTCCTCTTTAGAATATGTTTTTGGCTATTATAAATGACACATATTCAGAAGTAAAAGAAGAGCTCTCAAATCAGAAAAATGAGCTGCAATTTTCAGACATCTTAAAACAGGTATGGCCATTGTTAGACTGGGATTCCTATGAAGGAAATGTTCCGATGCTCTTCTAGAACTCCATCTATAAAGAATGTCTACTTTTAAGTGAACAGCATATATCAGCATTAAGGTGAAATCCTTTGTTTGTGATACTATCCATAAGGCCTCTTTCACACGTACGTGCCTCCGGTACGTGTCTGGTGCGTTTCCTCACGTACCGGAGACACGTACACACGTAGACCTATGTTTTCAAATGGACTTGGACACACGTATGTATTTACGCACGGAACGTGTGTCCGTTCCGTACATACGTGTGTCCGTGTGTTTCTCACGGCAACATGTCCGTTTTTCTCCGGCTCACGGGTGTCACACGGAACGCAAACGGACCACACGGAGGTGTTCCATGTGACACGTGCCGGAGAAAACACACGTGTTTGAGAAAATTAAAAAAAACTGTACTCACCTTTCCCAGCCCTCCTGTCTCTGCCGCTGCTGTCACTTGCTTCCAACTCCCACTCATTGAATATTCATTTCACTGCGGCCGGAAGCAGCAGCAGCGGGGAGGCAGCAGGATCGGAGACCGAAGATCAGCACCACGGACCGCGACACCAGGGACAGGTGAGCAGAAAGTTCCCGTTCTCCGTGTGTTATCACGGATAACACATGGAGAACACACGTAGGCCATAAACACGGCTCATGGAGGGCAAAACGCACATCTGACACGTCAGTGAAAAAACTTGTGTGGTTTTTCACAAACGTGTGAAAGAGGCCTAAAGCTCTTCATATAGGCGTCATGCCTTCTTCATATAATGGAAACCATAAATTCATGATCAATTGGTAACCATCGTTGATGGAACATTGATTGACAGCTATAATAGTACGGTATGCTACACTATGATTACTGTCAAAAGTGGCAAAACTCCTTAACAAAATTACCAAGCGAATGTGCACAATAGATAAAATAATGGTAACTATTGATATAATCACATGGCAAGTCATTAGCACAAATTTTAGCTTGAAGAAGATATGTCCCTTGCTGGATCTTATAAGCCATTATTACTAGTGCCAACTGGGGGATCATTAGTTTCTCTGGCAGGCCAGTCTGTCCAGTACGGGGGTCATCTTTTTGTGTTCATTACTGCTGGTTTTAAAGGCAATGTATATTACTGCAAGTAAAAGTGAAGTGCATCACACCTGAATTTTACAAAAGGAGTTTCTTGAAATGAAAAAAAACTAGAGGGAACTTCTTTTTTTCCTTTCTGGTTTTGTAAATAGGTTTGATGGTTTCAATATATATTCATGACACATTTTCCTTGGTTTTCAAATTGTAAAGCAAAAAAAAAGCCAATATGTTTTGTGACAGATTAGCATTCTATTTAAATGTATGTAGAATATATTAATATGACACTATTTATATTCACTTTAGGGTTACAAGAAGACATTAATGAAGCTTAAGCTGAAAAAGGAGCGTATATCAGATGTACAGAAGGCGTTGCAGAATGGCTCCAAAGAAATGTCATTTGAAGAGTTCAAGAATAGTCTAAAAGAGTAAGTGGTGGAAATATATTGAAATAATATATGAATAAGATGAGATGACGAATATCAGTATATGTAATTTATCGTCTAAGAATATTCTGTAGAATGATATACATCTTTCATTTAACATCATTTATTTTTTTGTTCAATTTAATATTTAAGATTTAAATTGTCACCATGTGACTGTAGGAAAGTGAGGGACAGGGGCTCCTATGCTGTCCCTCACGCTAGGGGGTCCCTAGGCTATACCTAATTTCAGAGTTACCCCTAATAATGGATATGCCTGAGTCCCATGCCTGGCTAAGCTCCTGACCAGAACTGATCTTATTACCCCTCTCAACAGCAAAGAAAGGGGCAGGAGAAATGGAAACACAGATAAAGACAGTCAGGAGAAAAATCAAAACTCTGACACACTACAAACACACGGGAACAAACAATGAGAGACTCAGGAGAAAAGCAAGCGCAGGAAGGTAGCAAGAAAAATACAACAAGGGTAAGCTCCACAACTGCAGACAGAAACAAGTACTACAGCAACCAGTTAGTCTGGATCACAACACCTCACCAGACCAATAAACTAAATCTGGCACTAATAGAAGTGTCCAGCCAGCATATATAGGAGTGGAGCAGATGTGATTGGCTCCCCCACTACCTGTGATCAAAGATGACTCACAAGCAGACCAGCAGAGATTAACTCTTGCTACTCTGCCTATGAACTACCAATCTGTTAGTCGACACCTGAGTCAGTCTGCGCTGATTACAGACCTCAGAGAAATTATCAAGTGCAGTGTCAGAATCAGTAGTCTGATAAAATCTCGCCACCGTCATGACAGTCGGCGAAGTTAGTTAAACCCTCCGTGTGCCACAAATGGAGGTATTAATACATATAATTTTACCTCCACATGCTGATTGCTAGATATGTATGGCGAGATGCATTGTCACATCAGTTGTGAACCATTGGTGACTGTAGATGATGAGACTAAAAATTAAACTGTTGTTCTAGTTTATCCTAAATACAGTTCTTGTACTGCTATGCACTATGGCAATTTGCCAAGTGTGAATTTGCCCTTCTATTCAATCCCATAAAATAGCACGATATAGAATAAGCCAGGTCCACATCATATGGCAGGGTGTGTTGCTAAAATTGAAAGTAAAAAAAACTAAATAAATGAGTTTTTGTTGATATTTTGCTGTTTTATAGACTAGGCCATGATGATCATGAAATTACAGCTGCCTTTTCCAGATTTGACCAGGATGGTAACCGGATTCTGGACGAAGATGAACAGAGCAAAATGAGAGAGATCTTGGAGAGAAACAGAGTATGTAACAATGGGTCTCGGGCAAAGGGTTAAATAGAACCTGTTACCAGATTTGGCGACTGAAAGCTGCAGCCACCACCACTGAGCTCTTATATACAGCATTCTAGAATACTGTATATAAGAGCCCAGGCCACTCTGCATCACATAAAAAAAACACTTTTATAATACTCACGTAAGGGGCGGTTTGGTCCGGTCTGATGGGCGTTGCTGCTCTCTGGTCCAGCACCTCCACTCTGCTGCAATCTCTGTCCTCCTTCTACCCAGCCCAGTATGAATGACGTCGCCTACGTCATCCACACAAGCCGACATTGTGGTCCTGCGCAGGTGCACTGTGATCTGCCCTGCTGAGGCCTCTTCATTTTTGAGGAGAGACCTGGAAGTTTTGTTGCAGAATTTGCTGATGTTTGAAACTCTTCATTATTCCTTCAACCTTGACTAAATCCCCAGCTCCAGCCATCAAAAAACAGACCCAAGGCATAAAGTTGCCTCCACCATGCATCATTGTGGGTATGGTTTTTTTTGATGTTGCGCATTGTTGGCTTCGCTCCAAACATACTTTTTGAAATTATGGCCAAAACATTCAGTCTTGGTCACATCAGACCATAAAATGTTTTCTCACATGCTTTTGATAGAGGATTTAGGTTTTGGCAAAACATAGCGGAGCTTGGATATTTTTCTATATAAGAAAAGTCTTCAGTCTTGCAACCCTGCCACAAAGGATAGACATATGAGGAATACGGGAGATTTTTGTCACATGCAGTAAACAACCACTACTTGTAAGAAATGTAGAAAACGAGAGAGAAAAAACAGCTCACCTGGAAATCTGCTCTTGGTGTGCATTAAGCAAGGTAAAAAGCCATGTCACTAGACATGGGTGGATGACGAAAAGAAAAAAAACTTCTGGCTCCTAAAATCTCAAGTTTATTAGTTGCAATTAAAATGTCTGATCCATAGTGCTAAAAGCAATGAGTTCCAAACGCACACAGATGTTCTGACATTTTAATTGGAGATTTTAGGAGCTGGAAGATTTTTCTTTTCATCACTTTCATCAATTCCTGCAGCTCCTTTAATGTTACTGTAGGCCTATTAGTAGCCTCCTAGACAAATGTTTGTTTTTTCATCATTTTTTGAGGTACATCAAGTTCTAGTTAATGTCACAAGGTCTGTTTGGTCCATATGCAAAGACTATTACAGACCTGTGATAATTGGGGACAGTCTTGGAGATTTTGATTGTGACCCATGATCATTATGTTTTGCCACTGGTAGCAACTACAGAACACAAAGGACTTTACTACAACAGTATCATGAATAAAAGAGGCATAAAATGTTCCAAGATATAAGCCCAGGGGCAGTGGTTGGGTCTTTATTGATGTGGGACTTGAGTCAAGAGTAAAGGCCCTGTCACACACAGAGATAAATCTGTGGCAGATCTGTGGTTGCAGTGAAATTGTGGACAATCAGTGCCAGGTTTGTGGCTGTGTACAAATGGAACTGACTCACCCACCTCAGGGCTTTGGGTGACCTGGTGTCAGGCCGAACTAATCTCGGGTAGTCAGCGGTGTTGGGGCCCGACTCTGTGACCCTGGCGGGGTCAATTAATATGGCGGCTGTGGGGGTGATGATCAATAATAAAGTTTGTGGAAATATATATTCGTGACGCCACCTGTGGATTGCGGCTATGGAGCCGCCGCTGCTGGATGGGGTCTCTGGGGCTGATGTAATGGCAGCTATGGTGGTTCTGCTCCCCACAGGTGGAGCGGAACCCCGGGGCAACCGTTGGTGCTTGTAAGACTCTATGGTGTTTTGGGAATGATGCGGTGCAGTGCGGAATAAAGGAAGTGACACCAGAGATTGCAGTTCAGATGTCTTTTACTCACTGTTGCCAGGGCTGCAGCAGACTGGTGGCCGTTGGAGTGCTGGAATCCGCCATCCGGTGCCTCCGCCGATCCCAGGTAATTCTTAGGGTTAATACCGGGGCACCACTTTTAGGTCTCTTTCCTTGGCTGGCTTCACAGCCTTGACTTTGATAGATGAACTTGTCTTGGCCTCTACCATAGAATCTGGTCAAGGGGGCTTGCCTGACTGGAATCTTGCCCTCTTCCATTGGGATCTATGGCAGGTTGTGGCCCTGGGCGCTTACAACCACCCGGGGCCTTCAGTATTACTTGAGGAATTGTCTTTCTTCCCTCTGTCTGGGGACCGTCCCCGAATGCAGCCAGATCCCTCCACCCGATCTTCCTGAGGAGCAGGCCATGAGCAGATATGCCCTTCCGTGGCCCTGTGATCCTCTCTTCTCTGTCTGTGATGTCACCTGGGCCTAGCCGGGCCCCAGGATATCCACCAGGAACCTTCTCTTTACTGTCTCAGCTCACTCTCTCTTCCGACTAACACCCTCCTCCTCTGCCTCACGCAGATCACACTCTCCATTCACTGACTTTGAACTTCCTGTTTCTACTCTTACTTTCTAGTTGGCTCCTCCCACTTTCCTTGTTGCTAGGCCCCCACCCGATGGGAGAAGAGATGGGTCTTACGGCCCCCCTGACTACAACATGGGGGTAGCTGCCACTATCTCTGGTCCCTGTATGTCCCTAGCAATGAGTGTTTGTGCAGATTTGCCTGTGAACCGGTATGTACCCTTGTCCTTACCTAGGATGGGACATCACACCTATGGCTGAGGTGCAATGTCTATGTGGCGACGGCAGCCTCAGGGGCGCCACAGAACAATATGTCCATGATTTCACTGCAACCACAGATCTGCCAAAAATTTATCTCTGTGTGTGACAGGGCCTTTACTGTCCATCCCACTCTGTGTTGTTCCTAGGTCATATCTACACTGTGTGTGCAATGTGAGTCTCATTGCTGAGCCCACTGAATGAAAAGTGTGGTCAGTAGTTGTTCTAGATTTTAATGTCCTCTAGATTTTAACCATGACTTTGAGACTGACAGTCCCGCAAAAATGGAGACAACAACATCACCTGCACAACAGTAATGGCCATGGAATCCTAATAAAGTGGAGTCATTGCTGCTATTAGTGACAGTTACAATGCCTTCATTATAGTGATAGCTGAATGAAACGTGAAGTTGTCTAATCAGCAGCTTGATATGCCACACCTAAGAGGTACATGGATTATCTCGGCAAAGTTGAAGTGCTCACTAACACAGATTTAGACAAATTTGAACAATATTTAAGAGGAAAAGGCCTCTTATGGAGCGATGACCGAGGGACCACCGAGGTGCAGAGTAAGTTTCTGTACCAGACGAATCCACAGACAAAACAGGGTATTTTATTGTGGGCAGGTGACACACAAGGACTGTGCGGCAACAGGGAAAAGGGTACTTTGGAACAGGAGATGATACACAACTTGAGATATTTAGATGGAACAGACTACAAAGGTCGCTGCAACTATCCCTGAGGAAAACAGTACAAACAATAACAGGAAATGTATACTTATACTTTACTACCCTGCGTTCTATCCTAACTGGCCTCCAATAATGGGACCGTGCGGACACTGCACTCTAACCAGAGAGGCCTGTGCTAAACCTTAATCAGTGCGCACAAGTAGAAACTCATGGTACCGTCCGGGAAACCGGTCCTCTCTTTGGGTACAAAGTCCGTTGGTGCGCACTTCTCTGGGGAGGTACTGAAGCAGCTTTTCTTCTCTTGAGTCACAAGGCAGCTGGGCTTATCCGGGCGACGTTGTCTACTTCTGGGTCGGGTACCGACTGAGCAAACTCTGGGTTTTCTTCTCAGGCAAAGTCCCGCTTTTCCTTTCCGCCGCAGTGGCACAACCATTGCTTACACTCCTTCCTCTCAGGTCTCCCTCTCAGGCCTGTTTTCCCACACTTTCTCCGCAGGGCTAGACCACACACAGTAACAGAAGAAGAGACATGGGCCTGTCCATTGCGCACAGCAGGGGAGACCTGTTCCCTTAAAGGCACAGTACATTCAAGTCTCTCCTAGGGATTACAGCTCCTACATACATAGAACAGGTCTTAGATCTTTGAGTTCAGCTCATGAAAAATAGGAGAAAAAACAAGTGTTGAAGTTATATGTTTCTCAATATATATTAGTTCATTCAAATCCAATATAATTTCTTTTTATATGTTGTTTCATTTGTCTAACACCATGACAATCATTCTTCTTACAGTTGGCTTTGAATGCTGAAATTGAGAATTTGGGTCGATCACAGAGGAACAAGGATTTGGACACAGTGGTGAATTTATCAGAACTGAGGAATGACCTGTCCACTAAGCCAAGCTGGGCTACTCAAGAAGAATTTATAATGTACAAGGCTCTAATTATTTAATTTTTATTTTTTGGGGGGGGTGAGAGGGGGGTGTATATGGCAGGTCCTGTATGGAGAAATAACAGACACACATGGTGACCAAAAAGATACCTTTGGTTGATAACTTTTGATGGCTAACTGAAAAGAGTATGACAAATATCCATAGTACACAACGCTCAGATAGATAAAGATAAAATAGATCAAATCTGTTCACTGAGCATCAGTCTCAGGGACCTTGGGGAAAGGTGAGAGATTGGTGTACTGGTATATGTCAGTGTAGCTGTAGCAGGGTGCATGGATGAGGTGTGTATGTGCCGCCCCCGTGCCAGCAGCCGGCGCTGCTCAGATCCGGGCCTTCTGGGGTGGTGGCTCGAGGGTCTCCGGACCCGGGGGACTCGCGGAAATGCCGAATAAAAAGGAAGACGTAGATGTACAGGCTAGGCTGTATAAAGTTCGTGACGCCACCCACGGTGTGTGGTGAGGTGGGACACCACCGCTGCGTTTGTGGGGCACCCGGGGGAGATGTTGCGGCAGCTAGATGTTAACCCCTCCGTGGATAGGGATGGTTGCCCCGGGCCCCAGTGTCTTTTTGCAGGGTATAGCGATGGCAAGGGGATGCTTGATTACTCAGTCAATGAATCACACTAGTCTTTGGTAAACCAAGGTGCTGTTGGCCGGCGCCACGGCCGGTTGCATTTGGATCCCCCACACGGGCTGGTGGTCTCTATCCTTTTCCTCTGCACTGACTTTTTTGTAAGGTGGACTTCCTAGTCTGAATCTCAGGAGTCCGCTCCCGGATGGATGTGGCCTAAGGAGCCGTGCCCGCAGACGCTGGCCCGTGGGATCTATGGGCCCTGGCGGTGACCGCCTATCCCTATCGGTGGGCTGTTGTCTTCTATGAGGGACTTTGGGTGGGACAGGACCTATAATCCTGGCCTCAATCGGTTAATTAACCAGGCCGCTGGTTTCCGGTCCTGGCTTCAGGGTCCGAGTACCCCCCTTTGTGCTCCAGTTCCGGGTCGGTTCCCCATGTCGGTACCAGCGGGCTACAACCATGTCCCAGTCCACCTCGGTTCTGCCGAGCCGTCTTCCCGTCTCCTGCTGACGGAGACCACCATCTGCCTCCTAGCCAAAGGCACCAGGGCTCCTACCCTGGCACCGTTCAACTTGAACTTCCTCTGCTGGAGCTACACCTAGCTCCAGCCCACACTCCTCTCAAACTGAACTACAAACTCAACTGCTTGTTTTCCCGCCCAGGGCTGTCTAGACCCCTGGGTGGGCGTGTCCAACCACCTGGTCCCGCCCACTGGTGTGTCTGTCTTTCCCTAAGGGGGGTGACTAGGGTTTTAGGTTAGGTTAGCTGTGTGTTTCCTAAGTGAGGGATGGTGTTATGCAGGGGCCTATCTGTGACTACCTGGTTTTGCCAGGACGTCACATGTACGTTGGTCACTGTGTACAAAGAATATCAATATACACTGCTTATAGACATTATGTTTATTCATATACAGTGAGTCTTATCTGTTTCACAGTTCATGAGGTCAGACATTATACTAAACATTTAACAATGGAACACTAAAGCAGTTGTCTGAGACTGATATATTGAGAACTATCCTCTGGATAGGTCATCAACGTGATATCAGTGAAGTCCGACACCTGGCACCAGCACTGATATCAAGCAGCGGGAAGGTATAAGCAATCTAAGGAGCAGAACACCACACCTCTAGGCAACTCAATGTTGTTTTTATTAGTGGCCACAGATTCTGAATAAAAGGCCTCAATTCCACATGCGATAACACGGAACAGTGCAATCTGATAAAAGACCTTAAACTATGAGGCAGTGCTGATTTGCTATTTTTTCTCATGCCGGATCGGCATGAGAAAAGAATCACAGCACCCTGCATTTGGCAGTGAGTCTCGCACCACACGCACCCATACAAGTCTATGGGTGCGAGTGAAACATCAGACTGCACTCGGATGTCATCTGTGTGCTGTTCGATGTAGGAGATTGAGAGAATAATCTCTCCCCTCTTCTCCGCACCCATGATTTGATCGCAAGATCAGATCACATTTGCATGACACTCGGTTCATGCTTACAGCAGATCCTGAGCTGAAAGTCATTAGAATTTCACATCCGATGCCATAAGCTAGTGGAACCGAGGCCTAAGACGATGTATTTAGTGCGCTTTTCCTCCAACGTATTTTCAATTTAGAAGAAAAGAATATTTTTTTTTACAAAATGTATCACTATCTTTTTTATACATTTTCCTTAGTGACAATGTCCCCTTCTAATATTGGTCAGACACTATTGAAGTAATTTGAAATAACCTTTCATTTCTACACAAAGAACTGTTACTAAATAGATAGAATGGTTGCTTTTTCACATTGCATTTTTTAAAGGGAACCAAAAAGCAGTATATTCACATATTAAGTAAAGGCAGTGGCATACTAGCGCTAGGAAGGTTTAATTAAATCATACTTGCACTTTGATAATGTGTTTTCTGCAATCAAACATCCAGGGTCCAGAAATGAGTGCATTGGTTGAGTGACATGTGCATCGGGGCGGGACTTTGTGTGTTGGGTCTTCAGTAATGGTTCCGTCCCTGGCTGCCTCCCATCTATTTAAATTTCTCCCCTCTGCAGCCGCGATTAACACTATGGCCGGCTCGTTCATAGTATTAGTTTTAAGTTTTTCTCCAATTCTTCAATAAATTGGCTCTGGATTCAGCACATGTGCGTTCCTGCGATCCCTGTCGCAATTTTACTGAGGACACGGGAGATGACTATGAACGGCATCAGCGCATTCATTGATAAAAAAAAATCCAATCTGCGCATGCACAGCCGCTCATATTTGTTTTTAGTGGTTAACACAATGGCGGGCACATGTGCAATATTATTTCAAGCTTTTCTACAACTCTTCAATAAAGTGTAGCCAGGAATTGTGGTGCGTGCATGCACTCATTCTGGCCATTTTATCGAAGAGTTGGAGAAAAACTTGAATTAATACTGCACATGCGTCGGCCATAGTGTCAATCACAGCAGCAGAGGGGAGAAGGGAGAAATTTAAATAGGCAGCTAGGAGAGGAAGCATTACTAAACACCTGACCCACAAAGTCCTGCCCCAATGCAAATGCCACTCAACCAATGCACTCATTTCTGGACCTTTGATAACGTTTATTTTCTGCAATGAAACATCCAATCTCTAAACTTTGATTCACCATTCTAGCTTCAGTATAGCACTGCCTATACTTATGGCTGGTGCCACACGGGGATTTGTGTGAGTCCTTGCATGACACTCGGCACACGCTCGCAACACAGCGGGAGCCGAGTGTCATGCAAGGGTCATGCAACAATGGTCCGATCGTGCGATCAGACCACAGCTGCAGAGGGGAGGGAGGGATTTATCTCCCTATCTCCTCTGTTGCCGGTTATTGCTATTCTCGGACACCGGTGTAACGCGATAGTAGTGCGATGTTTTTCACGTCCCATAGACTTGCATTGGTGCAAGTGGAACAGGATTGCATGCTGCGACTGTTTTCTCGGTCCAAGTAGGGCTGAGAAAATAATCGCTCATGGGAGCTGCTCAATAGACTAATATTGGTCCGAGTGGAATTCAATTTCACTCACACTATTTTTCTCGCCGTGTGTCCTAGGCATAAATGGAAAAATCCTGCTGGTTGATTCCCTTTAAGTCCATGTCAGGAGGGGAGGGAAAATATGTAGAAACGATTTTTACTTTTCCATGAGTAATTGAAACAAACAAGCAAGAGATCTTAGAAATATATTTATTTTTCATTAATTAGTAGAATATCCTTTTGTAAATGTATTCCAGATTTCAGAGAAGACTACAACAACTGGAAATGTCTATGAGTCGCATGATGAAAAAAGTTGAAACGGTTGAGATGAAATTGGAGACAATGGAAACAAACAAAGTAAAGCAGTCAAACCTGATGGATAATCTGCCGAACAATATAGCAAAGGTGAGTTGTGTAATCATTCATTTCTGAGCTTCTACAAATACACCTGGTCCTATAGATATGGGGTGATTTACACTGCTGTATCTTTGGCTGTGCTGTTACTGTATATGTTATAGAATGGTGTGTGGAAAACGACCAGCACAAATGTCATCCATGAAATACAAGTGCATGTCAATAAATTACAATATCATAAAAAGTTAATTTATTTCAAAAATTGTTTAAAAGAACTGAGAGTCCTCAGTGGTTGATAGCTTTTAATGGCTAACTGAAAAGATGGTAATAATTGCAAGCTTTCGAGACTACTCAGGTCTCTTCATCAGGCATGGTATACTTGTATCATAATTTATTTCAGTAATTCAATACAAAAAGAAAAACGCATATATTATATAGAGTCACTACACACAGAGGGATCTATTCCTATATATTATATAGAGTCATTACAGACAGAATGATCTATTTCTAGTGTTTATTTCTGTTAATGTTGATGATTATGGCCTACAGCCAATGAAAACCCAAAAGTCATTATCTCAGAAAATTAGATTATATAAGACCAACTGAAAAAATGATTTTAAACTCAGAAATGTTGCCGCCTACTAAAAAGTCTGCAAGTAAATGCACTCAGTACTTGGTCGAGGCTCCTTTTGCATGAATTACTGCATCAATGCGGCGTGGCATGGAGGCGATCAGCCTGTGGCACTGCTGAGGTGTTATGGAAGTCCAGGTTGCTTTGATAGCAGCTTTCAGCTCGTCTGCATTGTTTGGTCTGGTGTCTCTCATCTTGCTCTTGACAATACTCCATAGATTCTCTATGGGGTTTAGGTCAGGCGAGTTTGTTGGCCAATCAAGCACAGTGATACTGTGGTTATTAATCCAGGTATTAGTACTTTTGGCGGTGTGGACAGGTGCCAAGTCCTGCTGGAAAATTAAATTTCCATCTCCAAAAAGCTTGTCGGCAGATTGAAGTATGAAGTGCTCTACAATTTCCCAGTAGAGCACTGGCTGCACTGACTTTGGGCTTGATAAAACCCAGTGGACCTACACCAGCAGATGATATGGCTCCCCAAACCATCACTGATTGTGATAACGTCACACTAGACCTCGAGCAGCTTGGATTGTGGCCTCTCCACTCTTCCTCCAGACTCTGGGACCTTGATTTCCAAACGAAATGCAAAATTTACTTTCATCTGAAAACAACAACTTGGACACTGAGCAACAGTCCAGTTCTTTTTCTCCTTCGCCCAGATAAGACACTTCTGGCGTTGTCTATTGGTCATGAGTGGCTTGACACAAGGAAAGAGACAGTTGTAGCCCATGGTCTGGATACGTCTGTGTGTGGTGGCTCTTGAAGCACTGACTCCAGCAGCAGTCCACTCCTTGTGAATCTCTCCCAAATTTTTGAATGACCTTTTCTTAATCTTATCAAGGCTGTGGTTATTGTGGTTGCTTGTGCACCTTTTTCTACCACACTTTGTCCTCCCACTCAACTTTCCAGTAATATCCTTGGATACAGCACTCTGTGAACAGCCATCTTTAGCAATGACCTTCTGTGGCTTACGCGAATTATGGAGTGTGTCAATAACTGTTTTCTGGATATCTGTCAAGTCAGCAGTCTTCCCCATGATTATGTAGCCTACTGAACCAGACTAAGGGACCATTTTAAATGCTCAGAAAGCCTTTGCAGGTGTTTTGTGAATATCATTTTCTGAGATAATGACTTTTGGGTTTTCATTGGCTGTAAGCCATAATCATCAACATTAAAACAGAAATAAACACTAGAAATAGATCACTCTGTTTGTAATCAGGGCTGTGGAGTCGGAGTCGTGGAGTCGGAGCTCATTTTGGTGGAGTCGGAGTCGGTATAAAATGCACCGACTCCGACTCCTAAAATATATAATAAATTGGGGACAGGAGTGCAATGCAGAATGTGCTGAATATTTTACTAAATAATAACATTTAGTATAATGCTTATATTTAAGTGAAAAATTTATTGTAGTACAATGTGAACATCAGACATTTAAGTGTTTTTATGATACAATAATCAAGATATTTGGATAGAACATAAAATATTTATTGGAATACAACTTTAGAACACAAAAAACTAATAAATTGTAAATATGTAATATATATATATATATATATATATACGGTGTATATACACAGACAAGATATATATGTAATCTACTGTATATTACATAGTGTATTACATATTTACAATTTATTACAGTTTTTTGTGTTCTAAAGTTGTATTCCAATAAATATATTTTATGTTCTATCCAAATATTTTGATTATTGTATCATAAAAATTATTAAATATCTGATGTTCACATACACATATTCATGTACTACAATAAATTTTTCACCTAACTATAAGCAATATATGTAGGAGTCGGAGTCGGAGCCGGAGTCGGAGTCGGTGCAAGAGAATTTGAGGAGTCGGAGTCGAAGGTTTGGCTTACCGACTCCACAGCCCTGTTTGTAATGACTACATAATGTATGCGTTTCCCTTTTTGTATTGAATTACTGAAATAAACTCTTTGATTATATTCTAATGTATTGAGATGCAGTTGTGTGTGTGTGTATATGTATATTATATATATGTGTATATGTATATTATATATATATATATATATATATATATATATATATATATATATATATATATATATATATATACAGTTAGGTCCAGAAATATTTGGACAGTGACACAATTTTCGCGAGTTGGGCTCTGCGTGCCACCACATTGGATTTGAAATGAAACCTCTACAACAGAATTCAAGTGCAGATTGTAACGTTTAATTTGAAGGTTTGAACAAAAATATCTGATAGAAATTGTAGGAATTGTACACATTTCTTTACAAACACTCCACATTTTAGGAGGTCAAAAGTAATTGGACAAATAAACCGAACCCAAACAAAATATTTTTATTTTCAATATTTTGTTGCGAATCCTTTGGAGGCAATCACTGCCTTAAGTCTGGAACCCATGGACATCACCAAACGCTGGGTTTCCTCCTTCTTAATGCTTTGCCAGGCCTTTGCAGCCGCAGCCTTCAGGTCTTGCTTGTTTGTGGGTCTTTCCGTCTTAAGTCTGGATTTGAGCAAGTGAAATGCATGCTCAATTGGGTTAAGATCTGGTGATTGACTTGGCCATTGCAGAATGTTCCACTTTTTTGCACTCATGAACTCCTGGGTAGCTTTGGCTGTATGCTTGGGGTCATTGTCCATCTGTACTATGAAACGCTGTCCGATCAACTTTGCGGCATTTGGCTGAATCTGGGCTGAAAGTATATCCCGGTACACTTCAGAATTCATCCGGCTACTCTTGTCTGCTGTTATGTCATCAATAAACACAAGTGACCCAGTGCCATTGAAAGCCATGCATGCCCATGCCATCACGTTGCCTCCACCATGTTTTACAGAGGATGTGGTGTGCCTTGGATCATGTGCCGTTCCCTTTCTTCTCCAAACTTTTTTCTTCCCATCATTCTGGTACAGGTTGATCTTTGTCTCATCTGTCCATAGAATACTTTTCCAGAACTGAGCTGGCTTCATGAGGTGTTTTTCAGCAAATGTAACTCTGGCCTGTCTATTTTTGGAATTGATGAATGGTTTGCATCTAGATGTGAACCCTTTGTATTTACTTTCATGGAGTCTTCTCTTTACTGTTGACTTAGAGACAGATACACCTACTTCACTGAGAGTGTTCTGGACTTCAGTTGATGTTGTGAACGGGTTCTTCTTCACCAAAAAAAGTATGCGGCGATCATCCACCACTGTTGTCATACGTGGACGCCCAGGCCTTTTTGAGTTCCCAAGCTCACCAGTCAATTCCTTTTTTCTCAGAATGTACCCGACTGTTGATTTTGCTACTCCAAGCATGTCTGCTATCTCTCTGATGGATTTTTTCTTTTTTTTCAGCCTCAGGATGTTCTGCTTCACCTCAATTGAGAGTTCCTTAGACCGCATGTTGTCTGGTCACAGCAACAGCTTCCGTATGCAAAACCACATACCTGTAATCAACCCCAGACCTTTTAACTACTTCATTGATTACAGGTTAACGAGGGAGACGCCTTCAGAGTTAATTGCAGCCCTTAGAGTCCCTTGTCCAATTACTTTTGGTCCCTTGAAAAAGAGGAGGCTATGCATTACAGAGCTATGATTCCTAAACCCTTTCTCCGATTTGGATGTGAAAACTCTCATATTGCAGCTGGGAGTGTGCACTTTCAGCCCATATTATATATATAATTGTATTTCTGAACATGTTTCTGCAAACAGCTAAAATAACAAAACTTGTGTCACTGTCCAAATATTTCTGGACCTAACTGTATATATATATATATATATATATATATATATATATATATATACACTCACACAGTGGCATGAAAAGTTTTGGGCACCCCTAGTCAAAATTACTGTTATTGTGAACAGCTAAGCAAGTTGAAGATGAAATGATCTCTGAAAGGCATGAAGTTAATGATGACACCTTTCCTTTGTATTCTAGGGGAATATATATATTATATATATTCATGTTTTGCATTTTTAAATTAAAAAAAATGGAAAATGGGTCGATTCAAAAGTTTGGGCACCCTACACAGTTAGTACCTAGTAGCACCCCCTTTGGCAAGTATCATAGCTTATAAACGCTTTTTGTAGCCAACCAAGAGTGTTTGAATTCTTATTTGAGAGATTTTCATCCATTCTTACTTGGAAAAGTCTTCCAGTTCTGTGAGATTCCTGAGTCGTCTTGCATGCACTGCTCTTTTGAGGTTTAGCCACAGATTTTCAATGATGTTCAGATCAGGGGCCATTGTAAAACTTTCAGCTTGCACCTTTTGAGGTTGTCTATTATGGATTTTCACATGTGTTTAGGATAATATCAATTTGTGGAAGCCATCCTCTTTTTTAACTTCAGCTTTTTTACATATAGCGTTGTTTCAAGAATTTGTTGAAATTTCATTGAATCCATTCTTTTTTCTACCCGTAAAATGTTCTCCATGCCATTGGCTGCAGCAGAACCCCACCACATAATTGATCCAGCCCGATGGTTAATGGTTGATGAGATACTCTTTTCTTGAAATTCTGTGTCCTTTTTTCTCCACATCAATCATTGTGGCCAAAGAGTTATTTTTTAATCTCAACGTTTCACAGGACTTGTTTCCAAAATACATCATCTTCTTTAGATGTTCTTTTGCATACTTCTGACACTGAATTTTATGGTAAAAATGCAGGAGAGGTTTTCTTCTGATGACTCTTCCATGAAGGCCATATTTGTGCACATGTCTCTGAACAGTAGAACAATGTACTACAACTCCAGAGTCTGCTAAATCTTCCTGAAGGTCTTTTGCAGTCAATCAGGGGTTCTGATTTGCCTCTCTAGCAATCCTACAAGCAGCTCTCACAGATATTTTGCTTGGTTTTCCGGACCTTATCTTGACCTCTACTCTTCCTCGTAACTGACATTTCTTAATTACATTTCAAACTGAGGAAAGGGCAACTTGAAAACACTTTGCTATCTTCTTATAGCTTTCTCCTGCTTTGTGGGCCTCCACCATTTTCATTTTCAGAGTGCTAGGCAGCTGCTTAGAAGTAGCCATGGCTGCTGTTTTTTGGCACAAGGTTAAAGGAGGCTTGGTTTTTATAAAGCTATGAAATTTGCATAACCTGGCATTTCTTAATGATGATAGTGAACAAGCTATAACCCTAACAGGCTAAAAAAAGGTCTAAAACCTTGGTCAAAGTTATCTGAGCACACAAATCTCCAAGGGTGCCCAAACTTTTGCATTAGCCCATTTTCCTTTTTGTAATTTTTAAAATGTAAAAGAAGAAAATACATTTTTTTTTTTGCTTAAAATTCAAAGGAAATGTGTGATCTTTAACTTTATGCCATTTAGAGATCATTTCGTCTTCAACTTGCTTAACTGTTCACAATAACACTAATTTTGACCAGGGGTGCACAAACTTTTACATGCCACTGTGTATGTATGTATGTATGTATATGTATATATATATATATATATATATATATATATATATATATATATATATATATATATATATATATATATATAATAATAATTTGTCACACCTGGATGAATTTATTGCAAGACAACTGCACCAACATAATGACATTGCACAAATTATTCTGCAGGATTCCTAAAAGGAATTATTCTAGGGGGAAAACTGCAGTTTTCCCTCTATTTGTTATGTCACTAATTTTTTACAGTAAAATATAATTTTATTTTATTTTTTTTTTTTTGTTAAAGGAGAAACAGTTAAGCTGGGAAGAAGTTCAGCCAAGCATGGAAGGCTGGGAATCAGAGTATAAACCCAGGAACATCACAGAACCATCACACAGAAACAGTAATGCCATCTATCCACATATGAATGGCTCACAGAATTCTTTAAATTTCACTTAGTGTCTGCTAAGATGTATTTTCCTTCCACCTGTTACCTCTACGTTAGCAACAAAGTGAAAAAAAGGGAAAAGACAAAAAAGAAAAAAAAACCCTTTTACTCTAATGTACAGTACGTCTCTGTTCAGTGTTGTGGTTACGTTTTGTTCTATCTGGAGCTTTTTAACTAGTAAAATGAAACATCCACTTCCATCTTTTAATGAAATACATAATTATTCTTCCTTCTGCAGACTAGGGCCAAATTCACACATCAGTTTTTTTTCTCATACACAAAAAAAAAAGACGAATTTGATCAAAGTTTATTTTAAATAGCAGTACATTACTCGTATATGTATTTTTCCAGCACATGGTTGTGACACAGATGGCATCGGTGTGCCTTTTTATTGCACATTCATTTGAATGGGCGCAAGTGGCCCGCAATGAGGATCAAACTGGAACATGTCTGGGGGTTTTTTAGTGGATAGATGGTCTGCAAAAGAAAAAGACGTGAAAAATGTCAGACTCATGATGTGTCCATGTGCTATCACTTTAAAAGAAATAAATAACTAAATAGATAGAGCAAGTATGTTAAAATTGGAGATTTGAATGGGTTTTGCTTGAGAAGGGTTTTTAGTTATGTTTATTTCAATCACAACCTTCCCGATTATCATCATTAGCTAAAGAAAAAAAAAAGGTACTGGTTGGGTTTACCAATGAAAATGCAAGACTGTTCACATCTACTATTCAGATAGTAAAAATGTTGTTGCATGTAGCGCCATTTTTCCCATCACAAGGATGGACACCTTGACGAAATCTGTCAGACTCCTTCTTAGTGCATTGCCTGTCTCACGCAGTTAGTTAAAAAGAGGCTGTACACGTTCCCCATTGGATCCTTGCTTTCCCTTCTAGTATGGACATGTGACCACTGCAGTCAATCGGTAGTAACAACAGTGATACATTGGTGAACCTGGAAAAGTGATGAAACCAACATGGAAAATTTTAATAGCTTTGTTTTTTTGGTTTTTTTTTTTTAAAAAAAAACAAAACAAAACAAAAAACGAAACGCCCTACTGGACCTTGTTATTATGGATACGTTCACAGAATCCGTATATTACCAGTATATGTTAACTGCATCCAAAACGCTGCGTTGTACAGTAGATGGGATTTAAAGAAATCGCATGAACACTGTGCTTTTTTTTTTTTTTTTTACATGGCACGGCTTTTTGAGCTGCAGCATTTCAATTTTTTCTTGCAAAGATGCAAGTGTTCTCAGTTGGGGGGAAGGGAACACAGAGAAAATCAGCTGTGCCCAGAATCATTGGCACAGATGCTGCATTCTCCCCTAGAGAACACTAGCATCTCCAGAAGAGGCATGACTTTGCGTCTAGAATGCAGTGTCTCCTGATGGTGGGAGCGGAGCCTTAAGGGGGCTTTACACGGTAGCGCTAGCAATTTGTAGCGATAGCGAGCGTGTAAGTACCCGCCCCCGTCGCGCATGCGATTGTTTGTGATCGCTGCCGTAGCGAATATTATTGCTACGGCAGCGTCACACATACTGACCTGGTCGGCAGCATCGCTGTGACTGCCGAACAATCCCTCCTTCAAGGGGGAGGGATGTTCGGCATCACAGCGACGTCACCGCAACGTCACTAAGCGGCCGGCCAATCAAAGCGGAGTGGCGGAGATGAGCAGGACGTAACATCCCGCTCACCTCCTTCCTTCCGCATTGTGGCCGGCGGCAGGTAAGGAGACATTCCTCGCTCCTGCGGCGTCACACACAGCGATGTGTGCTGCCGCATGAGCGATGAACCACCTGGATAAACAACCCTTACCGATTTTTGAGTTTGGGATGACCTCTCCATGGTGAACGATTTTCACCATTTTTGAGGTCGCTTAAGGTCACTATTAGTGTCACACGCTGCGATATCGTTAATGACGCCGTATGTGAGTCACTAACAACTTGACCCCGACGACCAAACATTAACGATATCGTAGCTTGTAAAGCCCCCTTTAGTGTGTAAAAAAAAAAAAAGAAGAGGTAGACAACCCCTTTCAGATGTCCCAGATTCCTAAGCTGTCCATATATTATTGCTGCCTCAAAATATGTTAATATGGGACAACCCATCTATCAACATTGGCCAGCAGGAGTGTGCATAAATATAGTCTCTGTGTGTCCGGCAAATATTTCCAACTATTTTGACTGTGGGCTAATAATGGCTAGCTTATATTATCATTACTGTAGATAACTTTTGCAATGTTGTGAGAAAGAAAGTATAGTAATCAGATGAGCAGATTGCATCGTGCAACCCTGTTCTCTTCAGAACTCTCTGGCCCTGGACAGGAACATTTTGGTTCAGCAGCCTGGCACCACATCATCTATATGGTAAATAGCAATAAAAAAAAAAAGTGAACCGGCACCACCAACTATGATGGGAATTGTGCCATATACCAAAATTAATGTCATCAGTAATATTGATTCTGACATAGGAAAATCATAGCCAAGCCTGGGAATCCAGACAGTAAGGAAATTCACACTGCACCTGTCAGAACACGGACCTGGAGTATAGTTGTGGGAAATGATCCACTCATCTCTAATAGAACTGCATAAACTTACTCAACTTTTTATGTTGACTAATTATTATGAAGGGATTTATTTAATGATGAAGGTGCGGAGATGCCTCTTTGCGGAAGGAAAGCAGCAACCTAATTAATTACTTTTTAACAATAGTTCTTGTTACTTTTCTTTTTACTAAAGGCAGCTGCATCATCCTTTACTGTTGCTGCCTCCTTGCATTAGCTGTATGTCATCTGTCCAAGTTCTGATGCAGTATTATATTACTGCCCTAGTGTACTTACATGTTTGCTATATGTAAAAATATACAATATATAAACATAAGGATGATAATAATACAGCGTCATTCCAGAATTAAACCATTTAGGACAGGGGTGGGGAACCTGCAATGCTTGCTGGCTGCCGGCATGTTAATCCCCACATGCAGCATTCAGTGCTGAACGCTGCGATGCATACACTGCTGGCCTGTGTCAGCATAAGGACGTACTTTGTGGGCAGAGTAGGCGTGCAATACGCTCCCATCCCTCAGAAGAGAAGCAACTGCTGTAGTGTCCCCCAGTGCTCTCTGTGCCCCCTGCGTTCCCCAGAGCTCTCTGTGCCCCCAGCGTCCCGCATATCTGGATATGCCCCCAGTGCTCACTGTGTCCCCCAGGGGATGTCTGTGCCCCCCAGCATCCCACAGGGGGCTGTCTGTGCCCCCCCAGCGTTCCCAGAGTTGTCTAAACCCCCTCCATTGTCCCCTTGGCTGTCTGTGCCCACAGCTATGTCTATATCCAAGCAATGTCTGTGCCACCCAGTGATGTATGTATCCTCCAGTAATGTCTATGCCATGCAGCTCCCCTAGTGATGTATATGCCTTGCAGCCCTCCCCAGTGATGTATATACCCCCTGCAATCTTTTTGCCCCCCAGCTATGCCTGTGGTTCCCCCACCCAAGAGAAGTGTACCCAGTGATATCTGTGACCTTCAGTGATGTATATACTCCCAGTGAGGTCTATGCCCCGCAGCTTTCTTAGTGATGTATATTCTTCCCATCCCTCCCCTGTCATATATATGCCTCCAGCCCTCCTCTGATGCATATGCCCCATTCCCGTCTGTAATATATAGACAGCAGTCCTAGCGTTTCCTGTGATGTGTATATACAGCAGTCCCAGCCTACAGCAACCTGGAAAAGCAGTTGTGAGAAGCAACAACATCAATATTGCCCAATATCACAGCCATAGAAAAGAGAAGCTCCAGCCACCACAGTGAGTTAATTAACCAAACATAGCATGATAATTTTGTCCAGTCCCCGAATGATGGTTGACATTTCCAAATGGCCCTTGGCAGATAAAGGTTCCTCACCCCTGATTTAGGACATAAATAGATGTTCTTAGTTTCTGAAACACTGAACTAACTACTCTCCCCATGGTAATTTTGTGAGCCTATTGTATTAATTATCATTGTATACATTTTAGACAAAATTTCAAATAAAATATGTAGACTAAAATGTATATCTAAGCATGATTGCAAGAGGAAATGTAATTAACAAAATGATAAATTAGAGACCTGTCATAATATAACTGATGTAGAATTATAATAAATGCCTCACTAGACCACTTTGTCAGAGCATGTATACGTATAAGTCTTATTATTTAAGAAATCAGTCAGATATAAACAGATATTTTTGTATATTTAATACAGCATGCCCTTATACTAGGATTTTTTCTTTATTAAAATTGCATTTTTAAAAAGTTACTTGGTTCAAAACGTATATGTTGAAAAGATTAAGATTTCTGAATACATTTGAGCAGCTTACAAGTGGGGATGGCTCATGTAATTAGTGTGGATACAAAAAACCCTTGTTGGAGAAAGTAAATTCCATACTCCGGGTTGGTGAAGGGAATACAGACGCTAGCAACAGTTCAAGTGGATTGTACTCACTTGGGAGCAATGAGCTTTGTGATTAGTGTCTTTTCAAGAGTTAACAGGTTTGAACCAAGGTAGACAGTTATTATACAGCAATGAACTAACACTGGCAACATTTTGAACCTGTATCTTCTGCTTGCAAACACCTCAGCAGCATCTCCTGCACTTGGACACACTATCTCTGTCTCCTTCACAATGCATTCCAGCAAATATTCACAGTGCAGGTCAAGGGTCCTTCTCGTGGCAATCACAGAGGCAGCTGTGCCCCACAAAATATCTTGACCGACTAATTCTTAATCATACAGGCTATTCACTCAGATACTTAATCAATTCCATACCCCCAAGCACTTGTGTATGATGTGAGAAGAAAGATTAAATTGAAGAGACGACTGCGCAGTAAAACATTATCCTTTATTTGGAATTTGTGACGCATTTCGGGGAGTAGTTTCCCTTTATCAGACTACACAGTAATGACAAGGGAACAGTCTGAAAAAAAGGGAACTACTCCCTGAAACACATCTTTGAAACACCAAAGTAAACTGGCTAAAAAAAACAAAACAAAAAAAAACAACAAACCACGCATTCCACTTGGAACAATGTTACTCTACGGGGCAGCTCCCATCTGCGATTGTTTTCTCAGTCCGATTAGGGCTGAGAAAACAATTACGGCATGCTGCGGGTATAATCCGATCCGTATTCACTTGCTTGTATTTTTTCTTTTCAGTAGATAAAGAGGTTTAAACAATTGCCAAATAACTGGTGTGTGGGGTGGAGCAATAGACCTCCTCCACTTTGTAGGTCCACAATAAGTGTGTAATGTCATGCGGTGTGCTGCTCTGTACGCACCAGGTGGCATAGCATCTTTGGACTCTGTTCACACTGCAGAGTGTGACACGCCAACTGGTGTTCTTGGGTTGCTTAATCAGAGCTGGGCGTCGACCAGTTTTGTGCTCGCTGATGATGGCCCTAGCAGGTGTTAATTCCTGCTGGCCTGTGAATTGCTGCTGTCAGCACAGGTTATTGAAGACCTATAATAGCTGCCTCTGCCCTTTAAAGATGGTGGATCCTGCTTCTCCATGCCGAATCTAGCGAAAGCGATACTGGTCTTGGTGCATGGTGATTCAGCTTCTGGAGCCCTGTTGTATGCTGTCATGGTGTGTTGTAGAAATACCCTTGTCGTTGTGTATTTCCTTCCTTTTCTTTATTTCCCCCCTGTGCACAATTTGTCTTTACCATTGTGGGGGACTGCTGTGAGTTAGAGTTTTAGCTCCTCCTAGACTTCCTATTTATGTAGGGACTTATCACTCCAGTCCTGGCCCCCTCCTGGGGTGGATGTGAGGGAGTACAAGATCAGGGCTTTTCAGGTATAGGGTTATGCTGGGGGTCCAGACCTTCCCACCATCAGGCATACCTCTGGGATGAGGGACAGTTAGAGGCTCCCCTAGCCTGAGGGTCAGCTTAGGATTCTCGATTCCCAGTCACTCAGTTACTTCCGTGATCACACCCTTTGAAGAACCCCCACCAATATTGAATTTAAGGGAATGTCCATTCAACATCTTACTCTGGAGTGTCTATTCTGAAAGCCAAGTAAAAAGCAATTTGAAAATGCTTGAGATTAAACACAAATTTCTATGTCTTAACGACTTGCTGTACATCTGCTCATTCTTTTGATAATCTTTTCCCCACTTCATGTAAGATCAGTATCAGAATGTGGATGCAGAGAGTAGAAAGCTAAATAAAACTACAAAAACATTGATGAAAATATAAAAATTGTGGCCAAACGTTGATAATTACCATGATTATTCCATCTTGTATAATATTAAAGGGATGAATAAAGTACTAATAAAATTTTGCTCAATAAACACAATCACAACACAATGTTAAGCCTTCAACATTTTATTCTAGTATAAACATACAAAAGTAAGAAATCTTTTAATACAAAGCAGACATAAAAATATTGAGCTTGTAAATTATTGGTGACAAAATTGTGCAAACCGCAATCTGAGCATTTTCTCATCACATCAAATTTGATAGCATATTGGTAACATGAATGAATACATCATCAGTGCAAGGGCTGTTTAGTGTAGAGTATATGTAGATTGTGCTCTACAAAAGGAAATGGTAAATCTAAAACATAGAAATACACATCAAGCAGCAATGAACAGTAATGTACTCCATGAAATGAGGTCAGGACTGTGTTCATAGTGACAAATAATCAATACGTGTAATGAATACTTAATACTTATTCACCTACATTTACATTAACATCTGACAGAAATGGCGAGGAAGCGCTGCGGCTACGTACAGGATGGGTCTATACACAGGAAATGTAACAGCCGCATTCACATTAAGTACAATTGATTTTTGAGAAAAAAAAAAAAAAAAAAAAAAAATTCTGAAAATACGTAGACGTCTTTGAATGATATCCACCATCCACCCAATCTCATTGCATGGATCACATAGGTAAGTGTTCATGGGCTCCTGGAGGGAGATTAAAGATGTGCTGGTGTTAAGGAGTAAAAGCCAAACATATTGATTTAATAGAACTGTCATTCTTAAAGGTTTGCTTGAAAACTCCTCTGACACGTGACATAAAAGCTCCACTTTAAGGTATGAAACCCTAAGTCCAAATGTTAGTTGGTAGATGGAAGATGTTGATTCTTCCATGGTAATTAGAATAGTTTTTCTAAGGCTATGTGGGCACGCTGCATTTTTTTGACGCTGCGTTTTTACCGCGTTTTTCATTTCTGCGTTTTTCTGCATTTTTCCAATGCATGGGTGGGAAAACACAGGAATAAATTGACGTCCATTTTTTATTTTTTTTTAAGCTCAAAAACACAGCTTAAAAAAAAGTTGTGTGTGGACAGCAAAAATGAAAACTCATAAGACTTTGCTGGGGAAGCAACGTCATGCAGTTTTGAGCCCAAAAACGCACCTGAAAAACGTGCAAAAATGCACTGTGCACACATAGCCTAACTCATCTTGATAATGTTCTCATTGTACACCAAATTTAGTGCTTCAAGATATTCTTCTTCAAAGAAATAGGTAGGAAGGGAGTGAAATTGCAGGAACTTCTAACTTTTTAAGAACTTTAACCACTTGCTAAATAGTTCTCATGAGCCATGTACATAATTGCAGTGATGAAGCAGTTGAGCCTGTGCCACCAGCATCATATACAGAGATCACTTTGATGGCCAGGACCATAAGCTCCATTTCTGTCCGACTCCACTAAAAACCAGTGATTACGGAGTCAGGGAAGGGCAAAAGAAGGGAATTTTGTTACTTACCGTAAATTCCTTTTCTTCTAGCTCTTATTGGGAGACCCAGACGATTGGGTGTATAGCACTGCCTCCGGAGGCCACACAAAGCAATTACACTAAAAAGTGTAAGGCCCCTCCCCTTCTGGCTATACACCCCCAGTGGGATCACTGGCTCACCAGTTTTAGTGCAAAAGCAAGAAGGAGGAAAGCCAATAACTGGTTTAAACAAATTCACTCCGAAGTAACATCGGAGAACTGAAAACCGTTCAACATGAACAACATGTGTACCCGCAAACAAACCAAAAATCCCGAAGGACAACAGGGCGGGTGCTGGGTCTCCCAATAAAAGCTAGAAGAAAAGGAATTTACGGTAAGTAACAAAATTCCCTTCTTCTTCGGCGCTCTATTGGGAGACCCAGACGATTGGGACGTCCAAAAGCTGTCCCTGGGTGGGTAAAGAAATACCTCATGTTAGAGCTGCAAGACAGCCCTCCCCTACGGGGAGGCAACTGCCGCCTGCAGGACTCTTCTACCTAGGCTGGCGTCCGCCGAAGCATAGGTATGCACCTGATAATGTTTGGTGAAAGTGTGCAGACTCGACCAGGTAGCTGCCTGGCACACCTGTTGAGCCGTAGCCTGGTGTCGTAATGCCCAGGACGCACCCACGGCTCTGGTAGAATGGGCCTTCAGCCCTGATGGAACCGGAAGCCCAGCAGAACGGTAGGCTTCAAGAATTGGTTCTTTGATCCATCGAGCCAGGGTAGCCTTAGAAGCCTGCGAGCCTTTGCGCTTACCAGCGACAAGGACAAAGAGTGCATCCGAACGGCGCAGGGGCGCCGTGCGGGAAATGTAGATTCTGAGTGCTCTCACCAGATCTAACAAATGTAAGTCCTTCTCATACCGATGAACTGCATGAGGACAAAACGAAGGCAAAGAGATATCCTGATTAAGATGAAAAGAGGATACCACCTTCGGGAGAAACTCCTGAATGGGGCGCAGCACTACCTTGTCCTGGTGGAAGACCAGGAAGGGAGCCTTGGAAGACAGCGCTGCCAGCTCAGACACTCTCCGAAGAGATGTGATCGCTACCAGAAAAGCCACTTTCTGTGATAGTCTAGAAAGTGAAACCTCCCTCAGAGGCTCGAAGGGCGGCTTCTGGAGGGCAACTAGTACCCTGTTCAGATCCCATGGATCTAACGGCCGTTTGTACGGGGGAACGATATGGCAAACCCCCTGTAGGAACGTGCGCACCTTAGAAAGTCGTGCTAGACGCTTCTGAAAAAAGACGGATAGCGCCGAGACTTGTCCTTTAAGGGAGCCGAGCGACAAACCTTTTTCTAACCCAGATTGCAGGAAAGAAAGAAAAGGTAGGCAATGCAAATGGCCAGGGAGACACTCCCTGAGCAGAGCACCAGGATAAGAATATCCTCCACGTTCTGTGGTAGATCTTAGCAGACGTGGGCTTCCTAGCCTGTCTCATGGTGGCAACGACCCCTTGGGATAAGCCTGAAGACGCTAGGATCCAGGACTCAATGGCCACACAGTCAGGTTCAGGGCCGCAGAATTCCGATGGAAAAAAGGCCCTTGGGACAGTAAGTCTGGTCGGTCTGGTAGTGCCCACGGATGGCCGACCGTGAGATGCCACAGATCCGGATACCACGCCCTCCTCGGCCAGTCTGGAGCGACGAGTATGACGCGGCTGCAGTCGGATCTGATCTTGCGTAGCACTCTGGGCAAGAGTGCCAGAGGTGGAAACACATAAGGGAGCCGGAACTGCGACCAATCTTGCACTAGGGCGTCTGCTGCTAGAGCTCTTTGATCGCGAGACCGTGCCATGAAGGTTGGGACCTTGTTGTTGTGCCGGGACGCCATTAGGTCGACGTCCGGCCTTCCCCATCGGCGACAGATTTCCTGAAACACGTCCGGGTGAAGGGACCATTCCCCTGCGTCCATGCCCTGGCGACTGAGGAAGTCTGCCTCCCAGTTTTCTACGCCGGGGATGTGAACCGCGGATATGGTGGAGGCCGTGGCTTCCACCCACATCATAATCCGCCGGACTTCCTGGAAGGCTTGCCGACTGCGTGTCCCCCCTTGGTGATTGATGTATGCCACCGCTGTGGAGTTGTCCGATTGAATTCGGATCTGCTTCCCTTCCAGCCACTGTTGGAAGGCTAGTAGGGCAAGATACACTGCTCTGATTTCCAGAACATTGATCTGAAGGGTGGACTCCTGCTGAGTCCACGTACCCTGAGCCCTGTGGTGGAGAAACACTGCTCCCCACCCTGACAGACTCGCGTCTGTCGTGACCACCGCCCAGGACGGTGGTAGGAAGGATCTTCCCTGTGATAATGAGGTGGAAAGGAGCCACCACTGCAGAGAGTCCTTGGCCGTCTGGGAAAGGGAGACTTTCCTGTCCAGGGATGTTGACTTCCCGTCCCATTGGCGGAGAATGTCCCATTGAAGTGGACGCAGATGAAACTGCGCAAACGGAACCGCCTCTATTGCCGCCACCATCTTCCCGAGGAAGTGCATGAGGCGTCTTAAGGAGTGCGACTGACTTTGAAGGAGAGCCTGCACCCCAGTCTGTAGAGACCGCTGCTTGTCCAGCGGAAGCTTCACTATCGCTGAGAGAGTATGAAACTCCATGCCAAGATACGTTAGTGATTGGGTCGGTGACAGATTTGACTTTGGGAAGTTGATGATCCACCCGAACGCCTGGAGAGTCTCCAGTGCAACATTCAGGCTGAGTTGGCATGCCTCTTGAGAGGGTGCCTTGACCAGTAGATCGTCCAAGTAAGGGATCACAGAGTGTCCGTGAGAGTGCAAGACTGCTACCACTGCCGCCATGATCTTGGTGAACACCCGAGGGGCTGTCGCCAGACCAAATGGCAGAGCTACGAACTGAAGATGGTCGTCTCCTATCACGAAGCGTAGAAAGCGTTGGTGCTCTGTAGCAATCGGCACGTGGAGATAAGCATCTTTGATGTCTATTGATGCTAGGAAATCTCCTTGAGACATTGAGGCAATGACTGAGCGGAGGGATTCCATCCGGAACCGCCTGGCGTTCACATGCTTGTTGAGCAGTTTTAGGTCCAGAACAGGACGGAAGGAGCCGTCCTTCTTTGGAACCACAAAGAGATTGGAGTAAAATCCTCGCCCCCGTTCCTGAGGGGGGACAGGGATCACGACTCCTTCTGCTCTTAGAGAGTCCACCGCCTGCAGCAGGGCATCTGCTCGGTTGGGGTGTGGGGAGGTTCTGAAGAACCGAAGTGGAGGTCGAGAACTGAACTCGATTCTGTACCCGCGAGACAAAATGTCTGTTACCCACCGGTCTTTGACCTGTGACAGCCAAATGTCGCAAAAGCGGGAGAGCCTGCCACCGACCGAGGATGCGGAGGGAGGAGGCCGAAAGTCATGAGGTAGCCGCTTTGGAAGCGGTTCCTCCATTTGCTTTCCTGGGGCGTGAGTGAGCCCGCCAGGAATCTGAGCTCCCTTGTTCTTTCTGAGACCTTTTGGACGAGGAGAATTGGGCCTTGCCCGAGCCTCGAAAGGACCGAAACCTCGACTGCCACTTTTTCTGTTGAGGTTTACTTGCTCTGGGCTGTGGTAAGGAAGAGTCCTTACCCTTGGACTGTTTTATGATTTCAGCCAATGGCTCACCAAACAGTCTGTCTCTAGATAATGGCAAGCTGGTTAAGCATTTTTTGGAACCAGCATCTGCTTTCCAGTCCTTTAACCACAAGGCTCTGCGCAAAACCACGGAATTGGCGGACGCCATAGCGGTACGGCTCGTAGATTCTAGGACAGCATTGATAGCATAGGTCGCAAACGCAGACATTTGCGAAGTTAGGGACGCCACCTGCGGTACTGCTGGATGTATGATAGCATCCACCTGTGCTAAACCAGCTGAAATAGCTTGGAGTGCCCACACGGCCGCGAATGCTGGAGCAAACGACGCGCCGATAGCTTCGTAGACAGATTTCAACCAAAGGTCCATCTGTCTGTCGTTGGCATCTTTAAGTGAAGCGCCATCCTCTACTGCGACTATGGATCTAGCCGCAAGCTTGCAAATTGGGGGATCCACCTTTGGACACTGGGTCCAGCGTTTGGCCACCTCAGAGGGAAAAGGATAACGGGTATCCTTAGAACGTTTAGAGAAACGCTTGTCTGGATGAGCGTCGTGTTTCTGGATCGATTCTCTGAAGTCAGAGTGGTCCAAAAAAGCACTTAATTTACGCTTGGGATACAGGAAATGGAACTTCTCCTGCTGTGCAGCTGCCTCCTCTGCAGAAGGGGCTGGGGGAGAAATATCCAACAGTCTATTAATTGCCGATATAAGGTCATTAACCATGGCGTCACCATCAGGGGCATCCAGATTGAGAGGGGCCTCAGGATTAGAATCCTGATCACCGTCCTCAGTCTCATCACAGAGAGACTCTTCTCGTTGAGACCCTGAGCAGTGTGATGACGTGGAGGGTCTTTCCCAGCGAGCTCGCTTAGGCTGCCTGGGACTGTCATCTGAGTCAGAGACTTCAGCCTGTGATGCTTGAGACCCCCTTGGAGCACGGATTAGTTCCAACTGAGGGGGACCGGAGAGCATAGACACAGCAGTGTCCATGGTCTGAGTAACTGGCCTGGACTGCAAGGTCTCCAGGATTTTTGTCATAGTCACAGACATTTTATCAGCAAAAACTGCAAAGTCTGTCCCCGTCACCGGGGCAGGGTTCACAGGCGTCTCTGCCTGGGCTACCACCACATTAGGCTCTGGCTGACGAAGTGCCACTGGGACTGAACATTGCACACAATGTGAGTCATTGGAGCCTGCCGGTAGATCAGCCCCACATGCAGTACAAACAGTGTACACAGCCTGTGCCTTGGCACCCTTGCGTTTTGCGGATGACATGTTGCTGCTTCCTCAGAGCAGTACAGGGTGTCCAGCCAAGAAGCGACCTTACAGTGCAACTATATATATATATATATATATGGTACCAAGAAAAAAGTACACTAATATAACACTGAGGCACTAGTGGGGCCAGCACTAAAGTGCTGCTTACCGCCCGCTTATGAGCGGGTGTGTGGGCGCCGAAATCCCTTTAGTCTGGGTCTCCCAGAGCCTGCTGCCTTTCCCCAGCCAGACCGCATGTGTAATGGCTGCCGGCGTCCTTGTGGAGAGGGGGGGCGGGCCCTGGGCGTATACAGACGAAGAGCGGGAAGCCTGCTTCCCACTGTGCCTAGTGAGAGGGCTGGAGCATGTAAATAAAGCTCCAGCCCTCGGCGCTGCCTATTGAGCAGCGTCTCTCCCCTACCCTGATTGACAGGGTGGGGGCGGGAACGAAGCGGCGCTAGGCCGCAGAAGCCGGGGGCTAAAGTTAGAAGCGCCGCCGCCGTAAAAGCGCGGTCGGCGCAAAGTCCCCGGCGCACCACAAGTCGCAGCTGCGCCGCCGCTCCAGGAGCGGTCGGCGCAGTAGTTCCCAACCTGTAACGTCACTCAGCAAAGCTGCAGTGACCTAACCCCAGCGCACAGCGCTACTGTCCCCGGCGCACTATAACGCTCAGCAAGCCTTGAGAGTGTCCGTGCCTGCCGGGGACACAGAGTACCTGAAAGTTGCAGGGCCTTGTCCCTGAACGGCACTCCCGCTCCAAATCCAGCAGGTTCTCTGGGTCTGTGGATGGAGCCCGGCCCCAGGGCTTGGGGGCCGGCAAGATCCCACTTCCACAGAGCCCTCCAGGGGATGTGGAAGGAAAACAGCATGTGGGCTCCAGCCTCTGTACCAGCAATAGGTACCTCAACCTTACAAGCACCACCGCGGGTGAGAAGGGAGCATGCTGGGGGCCCCATATGGGCCCTCTTTTCTTCCATCCGATATAGCCAGCAGCTACTGCTGACTACAAACAGTGGAGCTATGC